>NC_057799.1:224538887-224680290 GCF_018294505.1 Triticum aestivum
AGGAGAAGTTGCCTACCAATTGGAACTACCTCCGCATCTTTCCAAGGTTCATGACGTCTTCCACGTTTCTCAACTCAGGCGTTGCTTCTCGGATCCTATCCATGGAGTGGACCACGAAACGCTTGATCTCCAAGATAATCTCACATATCGGGAATATCCCGTTTGAATCCTTGATAAAGCCGAGCGTACCACTCGACGCCAAAACATCAAGTTTCTCAAGGTTCAATGGTCACACCATTCCGAGAAAGAAGCTACTTGGGAAAGGGAGGATCGTCTTCGACTTGAGTACCCCACCTTCTTCCCAACGGATCCTAAATCTTGGGACGAGATTATTTTGAGTGGGGGTGAGTTGTCACATCCTAGCTAGTTCATGCATTAGAGTGTTGCATCATGTCTACTTTTCACAGAAAGTTGAAATGGGGATGACAGAAACCCCCAGCACCCCCCTGAACACAACTAGGGTTTACTAAAATCCTTTTCAATGAACCTGAAATGCCCTTCATAAATGTTCACCATCTTTGGTCCTGGCTAAACCCTCTGCCAAAAATGGTTTCATATTTTTGGAGGCTATTCTGGATTTTTGCACCAAGCCATAAGTATTTGCATTTGGGCAATTTAAATCCTATAAATATTTTAAAATGCCCAAATAATCTTGAAGGTATTTTTAGGCTGTTGAGAATATTTTCAAATGTGCCTCTGAATATTTTCAGGTTTTTCCTAAATGGAATAGTATTTCTACTATTTCAAAACACAGAACAGAAACAAATAAAAAGAAAAACAGAAAGCAGAGAGAGAATCTTACCTGGCAGCCCACTGGCCGGCCCAACACTGTGCTGGCCCGCGCCAGTCAGCTGCTTCCTCCCGCCAGAGCAGGCAGAGAGGTGACGCCGGCGTGCGCGAGCTCGCCACGGCGCCACCTGCTTGCCGCTTCGCCCGTGGACGAGCTGGACGACCTCCACGTCGCGCCCCCAAGCCCCTGGACACCTCCATTCGCCCCCTGCACCTCTCCCTCGCCTCCCTCCACCATGGCCAACGCAGCCGCTGCCACCTCGCCGACGTAGCCATAGCCACCGCCGTCTCCGCGTCACCTGACCCTGTTTAGCAGCTCCGCTGTCGCCTTCTCCTTCGAGCAGGTTGGGCCCCGAGCGCCCGCTTGCCCCGAAGCCACTGCTCCGACCTCGCCTTCACCGCCCACCGTCGGAGATCCCCTTCGCCGTCACCACAGCAGCAGTTCATCCCCGACAGCGCCGCCTAGCTCATCGTCTTTGCCGTGAGCTTCTGCCCCTTCCCCTTCCTCTCATTCTTGCTGCCGCCCTCTGCCTCGCCCGCAACAAGCAGCACCGCACGCGCCGCCCCCGAGCTCGTCGCCGACGATGCTCCGGCCACCCAACGGGCACGCCACCATGCCCAACGAGTTCACCTCGTCACGTAGGCCACGTAGGACCTGGCCTTGAGCCTCCAAGAGCACCACAACGACGGGTCCGACCTCACCCGTACCCCGGCAGCCGCACAGCTCGTCGCCGGCGTCATTTCCGGCGACCCTGAGCTTCACCTCCACCACCAATCAACGCGGGTTGCTCCCACCTACCGTAGGTGCCCTCCGCCGCCCCTTTGGTCGCCGGAGGAGGAATCCCGCAGCCTCTGCCGCGTCTGGACGTCGCCGGCGGCTAAACGCCGGTGAGTCAGCGTGGTTTGACCACGGGTTTGACTCCCCAGAGTCACTGACAGTGGGGCCCGCCTGCTAATTAACCTGAGTTAGAGTTAAATTAATTCTAATTAGTTTAGCTAACTAACAGTGACACTGACACAGGGGACCCACACGTCAGGTTTGACCTGGACCGCCCCGTTGACCGCTGACGTCATCATGACACACCGCTGACGTAATAAACAATTTGATTACTGGAATTATTTCTATACAGGAAATTCCAGAAAATATCACAAACTTCAAAAAATCATAGAAAATAATCTATAGCTCAGAATGAAAAGATTTATATATGAAAAATGATCAGAAAAATCCATTCTATCCATCTGTACTGGTTTCATGCATGTTTAAGCAAATTTACCTGCTGTTTAATGCAGAACAAGATAAAGCACTAATAAGGGCCATTTATGAACTTGGAATTTGAATCTTTGATTCAAAATAGTCCAAACCCATCTGGTCTTAGTTGCATTAGCCCAATACATCCATTTTTGCCATGTCTCATGCATGCATCATATTGTTGCACTTTGCTTGGTGTTGATTGTGCTTCGATGTGTTCTTCGTGGTAGGTTCTGCCTCCGAGGATATTCACGAGTATCCAACTGAAGGGCAGTATTCCACCACCACTCCGTCAGGCAAGCAACCCATTGATCATTTCGATACAAACCCATCTTCCCGCTTCTGCTCTCATTTACTGCATTAAGACAACGCAATTCAAACTGCTGTGTGTTGCGGTAGTTGAACCCACTTTCCTTTGCATGACCTGTCATTGCCACAGTAACTAGATGAAACCCACTAGCATGTGTAGGAGTTGATTGAGCCATGTTGTGTTCCTACAATGCTATGCTTGCTACGCTTAGAGTCGTGTCAGGTCTGGCTCATCAGGGTGATGAACTAGAGTGAAAGCATGTGTCGGTAATGAGAGTGAGGTGTTGAATACATTTTGGTAAAGGTATCGATGAGAGGCCATGTAGGAGTACATGGTGGGTTGTTTCATTGAGACCGTCCCTAAGAACTGAGATCTGTATGCGTGATTTAAGATTCAGCTACTACCACGCATTGGGCCCGAAACCAATGGACCCCCTCGGCTTCTTAATCACCCTTGTCCTCTGTCCAGGAGTTGCACGTAGTTTCTGGTGTTTGTAGTAAGCTGGAGGCCGTGGACAGCGCTGACCCGAGGGGTGGCTGTGATGCGGTAGGCTCATGGCCCGGTGTACCGAGTCGCCCGTTTGGTGTCTCGGGAACCCTGCACACATCGTTCGGGGCCGTATGTGGAAACCTCAGCCGGACTCCCTGCGGATGGAACCTGAATAGGCGATAAACCTCGACTAGAGACTCGAGTGTTTAGGTAGGCTGTGGCCGACACCCACGTTGGGCTTCCGCTTGAAGGTTGCCGAGTACATGTCGTGTAACGACGGTAAGTGGTGAGAGCGTGTGTGACGAAGTACACCCCTGCAGGGTATAAAACTATTCGAATAGCCGCGTCCGCGGTAAAGGACTACTTGGTCGCTTATGCAGTTCATAGACAAGTAAATGGATACTACTAAAAGCCTCAAGATAAGTGTGAGTACCGCGGATGGCTCTCTCGTGGGATGACGAGGGAGGATCCACGGTGGAGTATTGAGATGGTGATTAGTGGACTCGTGTGCGAAAACTATTTTACAAGTGGTGTCTCGTAGGATAGCTTAGCCAAGAGTCAAAGCTGGCTTGCTGCAATAACCCCACTACCTTCTTGAGAATGTACATGTATAGTAGGATCTGTTGTAAGACTTGCTGAGTACCTTTGTACTCATGTTGCTTCAATTACTGTTTTCAGACGACAACACCGCCCCTTCCGATGGGTTCTATGTAGATCTCGACGATGACGAGTGACTTGCCACCCAGGTGGTGATCTAAGCTTGTGAAGGGCCTACGTAGATAGACAGGCTTCGTCAAGCCTTCTTTCTTTCTAGTGTCTGTACCCAGACAAGTTGCTTCCGCATGTGCTTGTATGATTGTATGACTTGAGTGTCGGGTCATGTGACCCCTATCTGTATGAACATGTTATGTATGGCTCTCCGGAGCCCTTTAAATAAAGTACTTTGAGTTGTAGAGTTTTGTTGTGATGCCATGTTGTATTTACACATATCGAGCATATTGTGTGTATGATTGAAATGCTTGGTATGTGTGGGATCCGACAATCTAGTTGTTTATCCTTGGCAGCCTCTCTTTTGGGGAAATGTAGTCTAGTGCCTCCTTGAGCCATAGTAGTCCGCTACAGCCCGGTTCACCGGAGTCCTGCTAGCCCAGCACTACTGCTCTGGACACTTGACTGGCCGGCATGTGTTTCACATTGTTCCTGTGTCTGTCCCTTCGGGGAAATGTCACGCGGTGACATCCGGAGTCCTGCCTAGCCTGCTACAGCCCGGGTTCCCGGAGTCCTGTTAGCCCAGTGCTACAGCCTGGATTCACATGCTGCTGACCGACACGTTCGATGTTGATTCATGTATGCCTGTCCCCATACGTTAGTGCCGCTTTGGGTTCACGACTAGCCATGTCGGCCCGGGTTCTCTGTCATATGGATGCTAGCGACATTGTCATATACGTGAGCCAAAAGGCGCAAACGGTCCCGGGCCATGGTAAGGCGACACCCGTGGGAGTACCGTGCGTGAGGCCGCAAAGTGATATGAGGTATTACAGGCTAGATCGGTGTGACTTAGAATCGGGGTCCTGACAGTGTTGGCATCAGAGCCGGACTGCCTGTAGGTGCGTTAAGCCAAACTGGTCGATGTCGGGTCTAGAAATGCTTTAGTTATATGTAGGGGGATTGATTGTGGGAGGGAACGTAAGGCGCTTTTACTCCTTTACCTTATGCCCTCCGATCTGAGTCATTCTCTTCTCATTCTATGTGGGTTAAGGACTAGGCTCTCTTCTCTCTATCAGGTTCACGTGTTACTAATCCGTAGTAACTTATAGGATTGTTGGTTCCATGCTTCAGTTCAGTTTCTACTACCTTTAGTATGTTGTCGGTTGAACCAGAACCTTGATATGATGTTGTTGAGTGGTTTTGCAAACTGTTGCGAATGTCTCAAATCTTTTTCCAAGCATTTACAGCCGTTATGCTGTCCGAATTCTCCTAGAAATTCTAATGCCTTTGCATTATTTCGTGCTTTCAGATGGCCACCCGTTCCCAGAATCAAGTGGTTCGTCTGACCCGGTGCTTCGATGTACCTGGTCACACGGCCATGCTGGTCCGAGTGATGGTTGAGACAGGCTATCGATGGTATCCCGAGTATACCATCGAGGAGCAGTTTCGAGACTTTAATCAAAGTCAATATCTTTGCACAGTCAGGATTTACCCTTCCTATCCTGGATCCACTGAACCCCTCGATTGCTCTTATGGACTTGGGGTTACCATCGAGATGTCCGTGCAGGACGCAGCTTACTCGATGATGACTATCATACGAGCCAGAACTGCCTTGCTTCAGTACACTGACTTCCGCTATATGCCAGCATCACTCCCTGGGGCACAAGGGTACTATCAGGCTATTTACTGTGATCCTACCCATGAGGATTCACTACTCCGCACCACCACCGAGATGCTTGAGGACAAGGACCGTGAGAATCGTGCCTTGCGAATGGAGCTCTTTAATGCTCGTTCTAATCACTGGGCCACTCTGATACGGTTTGCACCTGCCGTGCAGGCTGGGTATATGGACATGAGGGACTTGTACCCCGTGCGGTCTGGTCTGCCAGATTGTATGGAATGGCGTGATGTAGGAGGCATCACCCCTCCTTGTGGACCTCGTCTGCCACCGTTTGTTGGACCAAGGCCACACCCGAGTCCTTATGGACCGCAAGCTCCACAGGACCGACTGTTTCCAGATGATCATGTTCAGCTCCCAGGACATGGTGGTGATTTCTATGAAGATTACTACGGAGACGTCTGAGTTGGTAGTAGTTTCACTAGTATTGTAACAGTTGTATTCCCCACAGTCCTGCGTGTCTTGTGGGATACGACTTGCTGTGTATCACGTTCCGGAGGTGTAGAAAAATAATGTATAGGAGCTTGGAATGCCTCTGATGAGATGTATCATCTTCCATCGTAGCTGTACTCTAGCCTGCACTTGTACTAAACTATGTATGGTGTGTATGACCGTTGGTATATGTATGTCAGTTGCTATATTACCATGTCATACTGATGATCATCTCTGCATTCCGTGTTATCCATTACATTCCGCATTTCCCTGCCAAGATTTAGCCATCCTTGTCTAAACTGTTGTCTTGTTTCTCCTAGGATGGTCAACACCCGCAACAACACTGCTGTCCAGGCGCAGGGTGAAGCCAATGCTGTTAGGGGGGAGAATCTGCCTCAACCGCCTTCTCTGGCCGAAGTCATGCTGGAGGCGGAAAGAAACAAGCGTGAGACTAACCGCTTGCTAGAGCGAATTGAGCAGAATACTGCACGCCATCAAAGGAACGACTTGGTGTCCATCAATGACTTTATCAAGTTGTACCCACCGAAGTTTAACCATTCCGTCGAGCCCCTCGATGCGGATGATTGGCTTCGCAGCATCACCCATAAGCTACGTTCTGCCAACATAGCCGAAACTGATAAGGTTACCTACGCTGCCTATCACCCCGAAGGCCCTGCTAGCCTTTGGTGGGAAAACCTTGAGGCTATGCACCCAGCCGGCCAAATCACTACTTGGGCTGAATTCAGTGAGGCTTTCCGTGAGCATCACATTCCGGAGGGTCTCATAGATCGTAAGCGGGAAGAATTCTGCAACTTCACCCAAGGCAGACTGACTGTGGATCCATACAGCCGTGAGTTTGGAAATTTAGCACGCTATGCTCCTGAAGAGGTATCCACCGAAGCCAAGAAGCAGGCAAGGTTCCGCAAGGGACTTAGCCCCGAGCTTCGTCGTGATCTTCGTCTGCACAAGTGCACCTCTTTCCAGAAATTGGTCAATAAGGCCATCAGTGCTGAGACAGGTCAGACTGACTATGACACTTCACGCAAGCACTCTCGCGATTTTGGTTCCTCATCCGGCTCCGGATCTCAGAAGCGCCGGGTCTGGATTCCAAACACTGCTCTGCCACCTAGGTTCACTCCGAGGCCATCCTTTGAGGCGCCTCGCCCCAACCAGCAGTATGCACCGCCCAAGGTCTATGGTGGCCCCGCTGCTAATGCTGCTCCATGCCCCAATGTTGTGACATGCTTCAAGTGTGGAGAAACGGGTCACTATTTGCATGAGTGCCCCTGGAACAACCCCAATCACCCTGGACAGTCCGTTGGCCGTGGTAAGCCAGCAGGAAAGACTTACTACGCCAAGCCAGCCACCACTGCACGTGGCCATGTCAACTACGTTTCAGCTGAAGAAACTCATGAGGATCCCAATGTCGTCCTTGGTACGCTCCTTGTTAACTACCATCCGACAACTGTTCTTTTCGATACTGGAGCATCTCATTCATTTATCTCTGATAGCTATGCTCGATTGCACAACACCACATTTAGTGACATGCCCACCTCCATGGAAATTCAAACTCCTGGTTCTAGATGGCAAACCTCTAGGATAAGCCATGGAAATGAAATTCTTGTCGACAGATTGGTCTTCCTTGCATCACTAATAGCTCTCAAGTCCTCGGACATAAACATCATCTTGGGTATGGACTGGATGTCAGCCCATTATGCTAAGATTGATTGCTCTACTAGAACTGTTCAACTCACCCATCCGTCGGGCAAGACAGTCAATGTTTTGACCCGAGTGTCTAAGCGTCAGCTTTACTCATTAAATGCCAACCCTCTTCCAGACCTTGAAGATGTTCCGGTAGTCCGTGACTTTCCGGATGTCTTTCCAGAAGAACTGCCAGGTATTCCACCTGACAGGGATGTCGAGTTCGTGATAGACCTTGTTCCAGGAACCGTCCCAATCTCTAGAAGACCCTATAAGATGGCACCCCTAGAGCTAGCCGAGCTTAAGAAACAACTCGATGAGTCCTTGAAAAAGGGTTTCATCCGTCCTATTTCTTCTCCGTGGGCTTGCCCCGTCCTCTTCGTCAAGAACAAGGATGGTACGGATCGGAGGTTGTAGATTACCGACCTGACAACCTAGTCACTATCAAGAACAAGTATCCGCTCCCAGGATCAACGACCTGTATGATCAGCTCGCTGGATCCTCAATCTTCTCTAAAATGGATTTGAGGTTGGGCTACCATCAAATCAAAATCAAGAATGGAGACATTCCTAAAACGGCCTTTGTCACTCGTTATGGCCAATACGAGTACACCGTCATGTCTTTCGGTTTAACCAATGCTCCAGCCACCTTCTCTCGGTTAATGAACTCGATCTTCATGGAGTATTTGGATAAATTCGTCGTGGTATACCTCGATGATATACTCATCTACTCCAAGAATGAGGAAGAACATGCCGAGCATCTAAGACTAGTATTGACGAAACATCGAGAGCATCGCCTTTATGATAAATTCTCTAAGTGTGAATTCTGGTTGCTAGAAGTGACCTATCTAGGCCATGTAATCTCTGGTAAGGGTATTGCTGTCAATCCCGAGCGAGTTCAAGCCGTCCTTGACTGGACTCCACCTGAATCGGTCAAGCAAGTTTCGAGTTTCCTTGGCTTAGCGAGCTACTGTCGCCGCTTCGTCGAGAATTTCTCCAAGGTTGCTAAACCTCTAACTGAACTCCTCAAGAAAGATAAAAAGTTTGAGTGGACACCACAGTGCGAGTTCAGCTTCCAGGAACTGAAAAGACGCCTGACATCTGCTCCCGTACTCATACCACCAGATTTTTCTAAGGACTTTGTTATCTATTGCAACGCCTCGCGACAAGGACTAGGTTGCATACTCATGCAAGATCGTCATGTGATTGCCTACGCTTCCCGACAGTTGCGTCCACATGAGGATAATTATCCCACACATGATCTAGAGCTTGCAGCCGTAGTCCATGCACTCAAAACATGGCGACATTACCTTCTCGGTAACCGTTGCGAGATTTTCACCGATCACCAAAGTCTGAAATACATCTTCACCCAACCGGATTTGAATCTCAGGCAAAGACGTTGGGTCGAGCTGATCACAGATTACGACTTGGGAATAACTTACACCCCGGGCAAAGCCAACGTCATGGCTGATGCGCTAAGTCGTAAATCTTATTGTAACAACTTGATGTTACAACAAAGTCAACCACTTCTCCACAAGGAGTTTCGTAAGCTTAACCTTCACATTATTCCTCGAGGGTTCCTATCCACCCTGGTGGCGAAACCTACCCTTACGGATCAGATCATCAAAGCTCAGAAGGTAGATCCGGGAATCTCCCGTATTAAGAGAAACATCAAGAAAGGAGTTGCGGATTGTTTCTCCGTTGATGACCAAGGTGTTGTGTTCTTTGGAGACCGTCTAGTGATTCCCAAGGTACGCAACCTGAGGCGTTTGATCCTTAAGGAAGCTCACAAATCTCCTCTCACCATTCATCCCGGTAGTACTAAAATGTATCAAGACCTACGCCAGAGGTTTTGGTGGACTAGGATGAAGAGAGAAATTGCTCAATACATTGCTAATTGCGACGTCTGTCGTCGTGTTAAAGCAGAGCATCAACGGCCTGCTGGCACCCTTCAACCTTTGGCTATTCCTGAATGGAAATGGGATAAAGTCGGTATTGATTTCATTACCGGGTTTCCCAGGACCAAGAGAGGGAATAATGCTATCTTCGTTGTTGTCGATCGTCTTGCCAAAGTAGCCCACTTCCTACCTGTTCGTGAGAGTATAACCGCGAGCCAGCTAGCTGACTTGTACATCTCCCGAATAGTGTCTCTTCATGGTGTTCCATTGGAAATTAACTCAGACCGTGGAAGTCTCTTCACCTCTCGATTTTGGGAAAGTTTCCAAAATGCTATGGGAACTCGTCTCTCCTTTAGCACCGCCTTCCACCCTCAATCAAGTGGTCAGGTAGAACGAGTTAATCAAATTCTGGAGGATATGCTCCGAGCTTCTGTCATCTCTTTCGGCATGGATTGGGAGAAATGCCTTCCATTCGCCGACTTCGCTTATAACAATAGTTATCAAGCTAGCTTGGGCAAAGCTCCTTTCGAGGTTCTCTATGGACGAAAATGTCGAACGCCTCTTAACTGGTCAGAAACCGGGGAAAGACAACTCTTTGGCCCGGATATGATTCAGGAAGCAGAAGAGCAGGTTCACATTATTCGTGAGAAATTGAAAACAGCCCAATCTCGCCAAAAGAGCCATTATGAACGCAAACATAAGGCTATGACTTTTGAGGTTGACGAGAAGGCTTACCTTCAGGTTACTCCTTTAAAGGGAACCCATCGATTCGGTATCAAAGGAAAATTGGCTCCTCGTTACATTGGACCCTTTCGCATTCTTGCCAAGCGAGGAGAAGTTGCCTACCAATTGGAACTACCTCCGCATCTTTCCAAGGTTCATGACGTCTTCCACGTTTCTCAACTCAGGCGTTGCTTCTCGGATCCTATCCATGGAGTGGACCACGAAACGCTTGATCTCCAAGATAATCTCACATATCGGGAATATCCCGTTTGAATCCTTGATAAAGCCGAGCGTACCACTCGACGCCAAAACATCAAGTTTCTCAAGGTTCAATGGTCACACCATTCCGAGAAAGAAGCTACTTGGGAAAGGGAGGATCGTCTTCGACTTGAGTACCCCACCTTCTTCCCAACGGATCCTAAATCTTGGGACGAGATTATTTTGAGTGGGGGTGAGTTGTCACATCCTAGCTAGTTCATGCATTAGAGTGTTGCATCATGTCTACTTTTCACAGAAAGTTGAAATGGGGATGACAGAAACCCCCAGCACCCCCCTGAACACAACTAGGGTTTACTAAAATCCTTTTCAATGAACCTGAAATGCCCTTCATAAATGTTCACCATCTTTGGTCCTGGCTAAACCCTCTGCCAAAAATGGTTTCATATTTTTGGAAGCTATTCTGGATTTTTGCACCAAGCCATAAGTATTTGCATTTGGGCAATTTAAATCCTATAAATATTTTAAAATGCCCAAATAATCTTGAAGGTATTTTTAGGCTGTTGAGAATATTTTCAAATGTGCCTCTGAATATTTTCAGGTTTTTCCTAAATGGAATAGTATTTCTACTATTTCAAAACACAGAACAGAAACAAATAAAAAGAAAAACAGAAAGCAGAGAGAGAATCTTACCTGGCAGCCCACTGGCCGGCCCAACACTGTGCTGGCCCGCGCCAGTCAGCTGCTTCCTCCCGCCAGAGCAGGCAGAGAGGTGACGCCGGCGTGCGCGAGCTCGCCACGGTGCCACCTGCTTGCCGCTTCGCCCGTGGACGAGCTGGACGACCTCCACGTCGCGCCCCCAAGCCCCTGGACACCTCCATTCGCCCCCTGCACCTCTCCCTCGCCTCCCTCCACCATGGCCAACGCAGCCGCTGCCACCTCGCCGACGTAGCCATAGCCACCGCCGTCTCCGCGTCACCTGACCCTGTCCAGCAGCTCCGCCGTCGCCTTCTCCTTCGAGCAGGTTGGGCCCCGAGCGCCCGCTTGCCCCGAAGCCACTGCTCCGACCTCGCCTTCACCGCCCACCGTCGGAGATCCCCTTCGCCGTCACCACCGCAGCAGTTCATCCCCGACAGCGCCGCCTAGCTCATCGTCTTTGCCGTGAGCTTCTGCCCCTTCCCCTTCCTCTCATTCTTGCTGCCGCCCTCTGCCTCGCCCGCAACAAGCAGCACCGCACGCGCCGCCGCCGAGCTCGTCGCCGACGATGCTCCGGCCACCCAACGGGCACGCCACCATGCCCAACGAGTTCACCTCGTCACGTAGGCCACGTAGGACCTGGCCTTGAGCCTCCAAGAGCACCACAACGACGGGTCCGACCTCACCCGTACCCCAGCAGCCGCACAGCTCGTCGCCGGCGTCATTTCCGGCGACCCTGAGCTTCACCTCCACCACCAATCAACGCGGGTTGCTCCCACCTACCGTAGGTGCCCTCCGCCGCCCCTTTGGTCGCCGGAGGAGGAATCCCGCAGCCTCTGCCGCGTCTGGACGTCGCCGGCGGCTAAACGCCGGTGAGTCAGCGTGGTTTGACCACGGGTTTGACTCCCCAGAGTCACTGACAGTGGGGCCCGCCTGCTAATTAACCTGAGTTAGAGTTTAATTAATTCTAATTAGTTTAGCTAACTAACAGTGACACTGACACAGGGGACCCACACGTCAGGTTTGACCTGGACCGCCCCGTTGACCGCTGATGTCATCATGACACACCGCTGACGTAATAAATAATTTGATTACTGGAATTATTTCTATACAGGAAATTCCAGAAAATATCACAAACTTCAAAAAATCATAGAAAATAATCTATAGCTCAGAATGAAAAGATTTATATATGAAAAATGATCAAAAAAATCCATTCTATCCATCTGTACTGGTTTCATGCATGTTTAAGCAAATTTACCTGCTGTTTAATGCAGAACAAGATAAACCACTAATAAGGGCCATTTATGAACTTGGAATTTGAATCTTTGATTCAAAATAGTCCAAACCCATCTGGTCTTAGTTGCATTAGCCCAATACATCCATTTTTGCCATGTCTCATGCATGCATCATATTGTTGCACTTTGCTTGGTGTTGATTGTGCTTCGATGTGTTCTTCGTGGTAGGTTCTGCCTCCGAGGATATTCACGAGTATCCAACTAAAGGGCAGTATTCCACCACCACTCCGTCAGGCAAGCAACCCATTGATCATTTCGATACAAACCCATCTTCTCACTTCTGCTCTCATTTACTGCATTAAGACAACGCAATTCAAACTGCTGTGTGTTGCGGTAGTTGAACCCACTTTCCTTTGCATGACCTGTCATTGCCACAGTAACTAGATGAAACCCACTAGCATGTGTAGGAGTTGATTGAGCCATGTTGTGTTCCTACAATGCTATGCTTGCTACGCTTAGAGTCGTGTCAGGTCTGGCTCATCAGGGTGATGAACTAGAGTGAAAGCATGTGTCGGTAATGAGAGTGAGGTGTTGAATACGTTTTGGTAAAGGTATCGATGAGAGGCCATGTAGGAGTACATGGTGGGTTGTTTCATTGAGACCGTCCCTAAGAACTGAGATCTGTATGCGTGATTTAAGATTCAGCTACTACCACGCATTGGGCCCGAAACCAATGGACCCCCTCGGCTTCTTAATCACCCTTGTCCTCTGTCCAGGAGTTGCACGTAGTTTCTGGTGTTTGTAGTAAGCTGGAGGCCGTGGACAGCGCTGACCCGAGGGGTGGCTGTGATGCGGTAGGCTCATGGCCCGGTGTACCGAGTCGCCCGTTTGGTGTCTCGGGAACCCTGCACACATCGTTCGGGGCCGTATGTGGAAACCTCAGCCGGACTCCCTGCGGATGGAACCTGAATAGGCGATAAACCTCGACTAGAGACTCGAGTGTTTAGGTAGGCTGTGGCCGACACCCACGTTGGGCTTCTGCTTGAAGGTTGCCGAGTACATGTCGTGTAACGACGGTAAGTGGTGAGAGCGTGTGTGACGAAGTACACCCCTGCAGGGTATAAAACTATTCGAATAGCCGCGTCCGCGGTAAAGGACTACTTGGTCGCTTATGGAGTTCATAGACAAGTAAATGGATACTACTAAAAGCCTCAAGATAAGTGTGAGTACCGCGGATGGCTCTCTCGTGGGATGACGAGGGAGGATCCACGGTGGAGTATTGAGATGGTGATTAGTGGACTCGTGTGCGAAAACTATTTTACAAGTGGTGTCTCATAGGATAGCTTAGCCAAGAGTCAAAGCTGGCTTGCTGCAATAACCCCACTACCTTCTTGAGAATGTACATGTATAGTAGGATCTGTTGTAAGACTTGCTGAGTACCTTTGTACTCATGTTGCTTCAATTACTGTTTTCAGACGACAACACCGCCCCTTCCGATGGGTTCTATGTAGATCTCGACGATGACGAGTGACTTGCCACCCAGGTGGTGATCTAAGCTTGTGAAGGGCCTACATAGATAGACAGGCTTCGTCAAGCCTTCTTTCTTTCTAGTGTCTGTACCCAGACAAGTTGCTTCCGCATGTGCTTGTATGATTGTATGACTTGAGTGTCGGGTCATGTGACCCCTATCTGTATGAACATGTTATGTATGGCTCTTCGGAGCCCTTTAAATAAAGTACTTTGAGTTGTAGAGTTTTGTTGTGATGCCATGTTGTATTTACACATATCGAGCATATTGTGTGTATGATTGAAATGCTTGGTATGTGTGGGATCCGACAATCTAGTTGTTTATCCTTGGCAGCCTCTCTTATGGGGAAATGTAGTCTAGTGCCTCCTTGAGCCATAGTAGTCCGCTACAGCCCGGTTCACCGGAGTCCTGCTAGCCCAGCACTACTGCTCTGGACACTTGACTGGCTGGCATGTGTTTCACATTGTTCCTGTGTCTGTCCCTTCGGGGAAATGTCACGCGGTGACATCCGGAGTCCTGCCTAGCCTGCTACAGCCCGGGTTCCCGGAGTCCTGTTAGCCCAGTGCTACAGCCCGGATTCACACGCTGCTGACCGACACGTTCGATGTTGATTCATGTATGCCTGTCCCCATACGTTAGTGCCGCTTTGGGTTCACGACTGGCCATGTCGGCCCGGGTTCTCTGTCATATGGATGCTAGCGACATTGTCATATACGTGAGCCAAAAGGCGCAAACGGTCCCGGGCCATGGTAAGGCGACACCCGTGGGAGTACCGTGCGTGAGGCCGCAAAGTGATATGAGGTGTTACAGGCTAGACCGGTGTGACTTAGAATCGGGGTCCTGACAATCCTCGGCAAGGATCCCGCCGAGGGTCGCTGTCTTCTGGTTCTCATCTGATCTCATATCTCTATGGTCTTGACAAAGATTTGCATGCTACCACGGAGGTACCTCCCGAGCCCTAATTCCAATGTGGTTGGTTGAGTTGGAACCCGTGGGCTCAATGGTGGCTCGCCCTGTTAGCATCGGGCAAGTTGCCCCGGCAAGGCTCTTGCCGGGGCCGCAGAGGCTGCCCCGACAAGGGCCTTGCTGGGGGAGTCCACCTCACCCTCTCGCTCTTTGGTATCTTTGGTCTTGGCGTTGCCTTGGCCATCTTGTGCTTTGGCTTCTCTTCGGCTCCCTTCCTCTTCCCTGCTTGGTGTGGCCGTGGCGCGCGGCTCTGACTGCCCGTGCACAAGTAAAGGGGTACAAAGGTGTGCACCTACTTTTGTACACCGACAGGAGCCCCCGAGCCTGGGCCACACATAAGCGCGACACGTTGTTGGGCCAGGCCTAGAACGGTGCGCGGGCAGGCGGGGTGGATTTTCACCGCAGTAACTCTTCGTCCCCTGCGCTTCCCCACGACCCGCGTTGAACGCGTGTCGTGGAGAATCGTGCGTGACATGGGGGGCATGCGTGGGGCAGTTCTCACATGCATGTGTCACATCGCAGTTAATGGGAAAGGAGGCGGCCCGTGCCTTCCCCGTAAAAAGGAATAACCGCGGCGTGCTGCTCACTTTACCCCCTTCCCTACATCTTCTCCAATCTCAGAGCCGCCGCCCCCTTTCTTCCTCCTTCTCGAGTTCTTGCCTTCGCTCGCCGCCATTGCGTCTCCGCCATCTTCTGTCTCTTGCTCCCCTCAGCCGCCATGGCGCCCAAATCCACCAAGGGCAAGGGAATGGCCAAGGACACCGGAGTGACGGAGCCGCCGGAGAGTGCGTTGGCGGCGCAGTGCACGCAGCTCGCCTACTTCCCCTCTACGCTCGACGTGTTTGAGCTCCGGGAGGCCTTTAAACCCCTGTGGGGGTACAAGACGGGGGGAGAGACGACGGGGCATCCAGCCACGCGCGTCATCTCCGCCAATTGCACCGAGGCCGCCCCAAATTGGTGCCCTTTCTTTGTCGACTACTTCTCCTCTGGGCTCTATCCCCCCTTCTCCGATTTCTTCAATGATGTCATGCACACCTACGGCTTCCACCTTTTGGATTTTACTCCGAATGCCGTGGCGTGCATGGCTCTTTTCGCGCACCTCTGCGAGGGCTTCGCGGGGGTGCATCCCAACACGGCGCTCTTCCGCCACTACTTCTTCCCTCAGATCCAACCAGGGGGCGCCATTTCTGGTTGTGTCGCTTGGATCCCACGGGCCAAGGGGGCATACCCGGAGGGCGCCATGAAGGAGAGGTGGGAAGAATGGCGGGGTCGGTGGTGCTGGATTGAAGATAAGGACCCGCCGAACTTTTGTCGGGTCCATGACGTGCCGCCGGTTCGCCGGGGCGACGGGAGCGACGTCGATACCGACGACGCGAAGCTCACGGTCACCACCACCAGGATCCTTCACCTTACCGAGGCCGGGCTCACCCTTGAGATGATCGGGGCGGATTTCATCCGCCGCCGAATCGCTCCGCTGCATAACAAGGGGAGGCCAGCCTGGCTCTTTACGAACGCCGCCGACATCATGAGGCTTCGCCCCGGCCTCGACCACAACTTCACGGTGATGGGGCACGCCCACTTCTGCCAGCGACTCTTCCAACTCGACATGAACCGCGACGGCGAGATCGAGCGGACCGGCAAGGCCTCGAGGGCCGCCGTGAAGGCCGGCAAGGTCGCCAAGGGGCCCTTGTTCAAGTTGCCGGCAGGAGTGGTTCTGCGGAGAAACAACTCACGCCGGACCGACATCATCGCCATGATGCCGGATTTCAACGCGCACGGCCTTGACCCGAGCTGGGTCGAGCCGGAGGAAATTCAAGTGCAGGAGTTCTTCGACACCTTGCACGAGGGGTACGTCACCGTCGAGCCGCGGCTCGTCCAGGACACCACCCAGGCAGAGCTGGACTACATCGCTGCCAGGGCGATGGAGGCGAAGCTTGCCGAGGAGGCCGGCAGCGCCGATGGCGTGGAGGACAAGGCCACGGCGGAGGCGGAGGAGAAGGAGCTCGCCCAGTGGGCGGAGGCCGCTGGGGAGGTCAGCAGCGCCGGCACCTTGGCTCCTCTTGTCGAGGAGGTGGTCGACGAGTCGTCAGAGGAGGAGGCTGAGGCTGTTGACCCTTCGGTCACGGGGAGAGGGCGAGTCCTGCAGCGGGCCACTTCTGGCGAGCCGGTACGGCCCGTCAAGGCCGCGCGGCGGCCAAAGTCTCCGAAGGAGTCCACGCGTCAGACGTGGGCCGCGGCGACGAAGAAGGTCGTCATGGCCGCGGTGGCGAAGAAGAAAGCATCTGCCTCCTCTTCATCCAAGCACGCGCAGACTCCGCCCTCCTCCCCTCCTCCGGCAGACGTCGATGCGGGGGTCACCTTTGACTTCGGGTCCCTCAGCCAAGGGAGGAAGAGGAAAACAACAGAGGAGGAGGTGGATGACGAGTAAGTATCTTGCTCTTTTCTGTCATCTTCGTCTCCTCAATATGTACCGCTTGTCTTGACTTGTTTTCGTCTTTGCAGGAATGTGGAGACGCTGGCCTAGAGGGTGAAGAGGGCTAAAGCCTCGGCGGGAGATCATCCCCCGCCGGGTACTTCGAGGGCACCACTGGTGGTGCTGAGGAGCCTGGACAGCAGCCCCCGGCACAGCTCCCAGTGTAAGTTCATCATTCACCCCTCGTCAACATGTGTTGGTGGGCACGATCTCCTGGTGCTGACCTTGCCGTAGTCGCAGGAGGAGGACATCAGCAGGAGGAGCCACAGAGGGCTACCCCTAACATGCCACCCCCATCGACCACGCCGCCCCGAGGGGCGTCCCCAACAAGTGCGCCAAGCACCGAGCCCATGCACATGGAGGGGGAGGAGAACTCGGGCGCCGGTGGCTTTGCCTCGGCGCCAAATGTTGGCGGGGATGGGACCTCTGCTCCCCAGCCCGGCACTAGTAAGCCGCTCGCCTTTCGTCCCTGTTCCTTTTCTTTTCTTTCTGATTCTTGGTCTTGGCTTTGTCTTATTCCCTTCTTGGTGTCCAGATCGTCCATCGGCGGACCAGGAGGACATAGACGCCATCATCGAGGATGTCGCCAAGGACGCCACAGTAGAGGCCGAGAAGTTCGCTGCCGAGGAGTCCGCCAAGGGTGCTGCCGAAGACGCCGCCAAGGGGCCTGCCGGGGAGCCCGGCAAGGGGCCTCCCAGAGAGGCCGGCAAGGCCGCCATCAAGGAGGAGGTGGTCGATGACCAGCCTTCCTCCTCTGCTACCCCCGGCTCTGGCAGGTATTTGAGGGTGACCGACGACCTCTTCGTCCACCTCCCAGGGGCGTCCAGCTCTAGGGTGCCCGTGGAGATAGAGGTGTTCGACGAAGAGGTGCTTGCCGCCGCCAGGCTCGAGGTCGTCGACGAGCCGAGCGCCGGTGGCGACGGCTCTCAGGAGGAGCGGCTTCTCCAGGCCATGGGCGCCAATTTCCGGAAGCTCCAGGCGCGCCGCCGCTCCCGCCTGGACAAGGACAAGTCCAGGATGGCAACGGTGGACAAGGTCGAGGCGGACCGCAAGGTGCGCATCGCCGAGACGCAGACTTGGTTCCGCCAAGCTAGCGAAGAGCTGAAGGCCACCCAGGGCGAGCTGGCCAAGCACGACGTGGAGCTCACCATGAAGCTGGCCGACATCGAGAAGGCCCAGGAGATGGCGGAGGGCTTGGCCGCTGCAGCCGAGGCCGCTCGGACCCAGCATCAGGCCGTGCTGAACTCCCAGGAGGAGGACCTCGCCAAACGCGGGGCAGACCTCGACGCCAAACTCTGTGCAAAGGACGAGGAGGTGGAGAAGCCTGTCATGCAGCGGACCCAAGAGCTGCAGTAGAGGCACAGGGGGACGCTCGATGCCCAGCCTCTAGTTCACGCCGGCAAGGTGAAGGAGCTCGAGGTGGAGCGGCACGGGCTGAAGGAGCAGGCCCTGAAGCTGTCCCAGGAGAAGCACACGCTCAACGGTGCCCTGACGGAGGCGCAAGGCGCGGCCGTCAGCAGGGCCGGGGAGCTCTCCGAGGCCAACAACTCCATCAAAGACCTCAAGCTGAAGCTGGAGGGCCTCGAGGAGATGCTCTCAGAGGCCAAGGCTCGGGAGGAGACCCTGGCCAAGGATCTGGAGGCCGAGAAGCTGCAGCGGAGGAATGAAGCTGCCAGCCACAAGGATTTCGTGGAGGGCGAGAATTGCTGGATCAGCCGCCTCGACGACGTCGCCGGCAGGATCACCACGCAGCTGGCTACCATGGGGATGCCAAATGTGAGGTACGCCCCAGAGCGCAGCGGGACTACCAACGCCAAGCTGACCCTGTTCTTTGAGGGTGTTCTCGGGGCCCTGGAGCAGTTCCACTCCAACAGGGTGGCTTTGCTGGCCGACGAGAACCGAAGGCTTTGACGGGGTGCCATGACCAAGGTCCTCACCAAGGTGGCGTACTGGAACCCCACCCTTGACTTCGACGCCGCGCTGGAGAGCTTGCCGGAGGGCACTGACCTCGCGCCGCTCAAGGAGCGTATCGAGCCCATCATCAGCCTCATCGACAGAATTCAAAGGATGGAGGGCCAGCGCCGGGATTAGGCACCCCGTTTCTTATCGCCGCTGCATGTTCATGACCAAGACAATTTCTATCTTTAGTTAGAACCTCGGCAACAATTTGATGTAATATGACTCTGCAGTACTCTGGATACAATGCATGTTATTTTCCTGTTCGATTTCCCTTTGTATGTCCACCCTACGTTAACCGGGTGGGCTTGCCGGTGCGTAAACCCAGGGCGGCGTCTTGAGGACGGATCCCCATTGGCCTGCCGGGTGCGCTTGCTGCCGGGCAAACCACCCCATCACCCTTAATGCGGCCGCTTGACCTGTCGAGCTTGACTCGAGTCAGAATATAGAGCGTTGCCTAGTGCGGAAGGCTACCCTGCCACTCTCGACGCGGCCGCTTGGGCTGTTGAGCGGACTCGAAACAGAACAAGGGCGTTGCCAATTGCGGGAGGGCCCCTTTACGTGCGGGTTTTCCATACATAGGCAGGATCTGCGAGGACAATAAACTCATGTATAAAAGGAAATTGCTCAAGGCTCTGGATGACTTAGCTTTTCTGTTGCCGCGCTGACGTCCTTCGCGCATGCAGGCGGCGTAGTTTTCTCCTGGTCATCTTCTTCTTTAGAGGCCATGGCAATGAAGAACTGCTAGGCTAACTACTAGACTAGATTCTCACAATTGCGCCCCCTACCTGGCGCGCCAAAGGTGTCAGTGGGAAACGACACCTATGGGATCACAAGAATCCCTACTACGGTTGCCGGGGCGCGGGGTTGTGAGAAGAGCAGGATTAGCAGTCAACACAAGGATCGTTTACCCAGGTTCGGGCTGTGGGGATGCGTAATACCCTAGTCCTGCTTTGGTGTGTATTTTAGAGAGTTCTTGATCTCTTGAACTAGCTATGGTGGCTGCGTAGTTCAAAAGAGCTAAATCCCTCTCTAGTATTCCAAGGGCCTCCTTTTATAGTCGGAAGGGGCTGCCACAGTGGCACACGGGAGGTGGAAAGTCCTACAGTGTTGCCAGCTTATCGCTCGTGTTACAGGACAAGACGCATTTAATGCGTAGCTTAGCTGTCCCTTAGCATTATTGGGGACGGGAACGAGGCCCGTCCAGTCCGTTGCCGCCTCGCTTTGCTTCGACACGCGCCCAGGCCAGCGGTGCATGCGGCGCCATGTAAGCAGGCAGGCAGCTGAGGTGGCGCGGTGGTAGGGTCTTCACAAAGATCTGCATGCAGGTGCCTGCCCAGCTGGTTGAGCTAGCAGCTGCTTGGGGACGGTGGTGGAGTCTTGGTCGACGCGGGCCTGGCTGTGGCCCCGCTGACGCCCTCGGCAAGCGCCTTGCCGGGGGCCTGGCAAGGGTCTTGCCGTGGCGTTGCAGTCGCCCCCGGCAAGGCGCTTGCCGGGGGTCTTGTGGATCTCCTCGGCAAGGATCCCGCCGAGGGTCGCCGTCTTCTGGTTCTCATCTGATCTCATATCTCTATGGTCTTGACAAAGATTTTCATGCTACCACGGAGGTGCCTCCCGAGCCCTAGTTCCAATGTGGATGGTTGAGTTGGAACCCGTGGGCTCAAGGGTGGCTCACTCTGTTAGCTTCGGGCAAGTTGCCCCGGCAAGGCTCTTGCCGGGGCCGCGGAGGCTACCCCTGCAAGGGCCTTACCGGGGGAGTCCACCTCACCCTCTCGCTCTTTGGTATCTTTGGTCTTGGCGTTGCCTTGGCCATCTTGTGCTTCGGCTTCTCTCCGGCTCCCCTCCTCTGCCCTGCTTAGTGTGGCCGTGGCGCGCGGCTCTGACTGCCTGTGCACAAGTAAAGGGGTACAAAGGTGTGCCCCTACTTTTGTACACCGACACTTAATGTGGCAGAAACCTAAATTAACATAATATTTTAGTAGCAAGTTTTACTTTTTATAAAAATATTTTGTTTAAAAAATAAATCAGAAAACAGAAACTATGAAAAGAAAAGAAAATGCAATTAAAATTAAAAAAACCACTGGGCCTTAGCCTAGCTGGCCCAGCCTGCCGGCCCATCCCACCACCTCCGGTCGCCTTCTACCTCTGCTACAGGAAGCCAACCGCACGCGCTCCCGCCTGACGCCGGCCGCCGTCTCCACCGCACCACCTCCCTGCCCTGCGCCAGTACAGGACCCCAGAGAGGATAAGGGCAACCCCAACCGCTCCACCTCTCTCGCCCGAACCCTAGCTGCCCCCCCCCAGATCTCCTTCCCCCTCTCTCCCTTGCTGCTCGCTTCTCCCCCAGGATGCACCCAACCGCTCATGTCATTGCCGGCGAGCACCACCGTGGCAAGCGCCACTCCCGCTCCCATCCGACGAGTCCACCCACGCTGTCTCCCTCGACTACGCCTCCTCTACGGGCCGCAGGACGTCGGTCGCCCTTGCTTCGCACACCACACCACCGTCTCCCTCCTTGCACAGCCCCACCCTCGTCGTCGTCTCCGGCCACCCCGACGCCCCTCAGGTCCACTGCCACCTCCTATGGCTCTCCGTGAGCCCCTCCTCCTTCCCTCTTCCATTCTCCCCCGCCTTAGCCGCCGCCGCGCAGGAGAGCTCTGCTCACCGCGCCCGTTGTCGCCCCCTGGCTGTGGTCTCGTACACCGCGTGCTGCTGCCCGCGCACGAGCGCAACCCCGTGCGCATTGCCCCGCACCCGCGCCACTTCTGCCCGGCTGCCCTACCCGTGTCCGCCTTCCCTGGTCGTGCCCCCTTCACCGACACTCGCAGCCACTGCTGCCTTGCCCGTGCTCGCCTGCTCCGCGCCCAACTGCAGCTACCCATGGACGCCATAGCCCCTGCTAGTCTGGCTGCCCCGCTCGCCGAGCCACGAGCTCGCACCCGCCTGCTCCAGCTATGCTCTGCCCCCGCCAGCACCACCTTCTATCGCCGCCGGCCACCATCGTAGCGGTCGACTCCGCCCACCCCTGCACCAACCGGGCCACCGTTGGATGTGACACGATCCCAGCGTCCCGAAGAGTCCAAGCGCGCATCGATCCATGTCCCATGCACGTTTTCCAGTCAAACTCCGGCGAGGCACCGCCTTGGTTGAGGTTGCCTGCAGTTTGTTCCGGTGGTCCGACGTGGCACTTCCACTTGGCCACCCTGGGACACTGGCCACTGGGTCCCGCAGGACCAGTTGATCTAGTTGACTGGTCAGCACAGCTGACTGGGCAGCCCCAATCACTGACCAGTGGGGCCCAGTTGACCAGTCAACTGGTCAACTACTGACCCACTGACTCAGCTGGCCTGGCCCACTAGTCAGCCCCTGTGAACACTTCAGTGTACATTTTAGTAGGTACCCGTAGTATTTTGGGATAAATGTATTTGAATTAAAATAAAATCCGTAATTCCATAAATTTTTTAAATCTTAACAAAATCATATAAAATATCCTATATATCGGATGAAAATAATTTATACTCCCTCTGTCCCAAAATAAGTGACTCAACTTTGTACTAAACTTAGTACAAAGTTGACTCACTTATTTGGGATGGAGGGAGTATATGAAAGTTGCTCAAAAAAATCCAATGAATCCTTATATGCACTCCGTTCGTCTGCCACACGTCCCTAGCATAGCGAACATGGAACCGTCCCCCTTCGTTTCAGCTGTCCAAAAATGCCAAACACCGGGAATACTTTCCCGCGTGGTTTCCCCCTTCGCTAGTAGCACCTAGTACTGCGTTAGATCACACCTAGCACCACATATTTCCATGTCATGCATCTAGTTGCATCTGTTTGCATTATATTTATTGTTTCTTCCCCCCTCTTCTCCCGTTAGACACCAAGACCGCCGTCGCTGCTACCTAGTACGACTACGATGTTGACGACCCCTCCTTCTTAGCAGAGCTTCCAGGCAAGCAAACCCCCCTTGATCATTACGATATCGCCCATTCCATTCTCTCTCATGCTTGCATTAGATTATGCTATTGTACTTGATTACTCCTATTCGGATGCATAGCCTATTTTTGTAACCTGTTCATTGTACCTTACCTGCGTATCCTAAACTTCTTAGTATAGGTTGGTTAGTTATCCATCAATGACCTCGCACCTTGTCCCAGTTGCCCCCGCTCTATGTTCGATGACTCGATCAACGTCCAGGGCCTGATACATCACATCACACCCCCCTTAGTTGTATGACTCTGCAGAGCTACTATCGAGTGCCGAGGGTGATACCTCGTATAGCTCTTATGATGTTAATTTTCTAGTGTAGCTAATCGGTCATGGTCTTCGAGGGTGATTCCTCCTTCACCACTCCCGATAACGACTATGTCGTGTAACCCCTCAAGTGTGGACCATCGAGGGTGATTCCTCCCATTCCACCTTGATGGTTACGTCGAGTGGGAATCCATCGAGGGTGATTCCTTGGGTTTCCCCCTTGTTGTTTTGCACACACAGTTGCTTTGACTTTACCACAGTACCATATTGAAGTAGGGTCAGCCCAAAGGGGTACCGGCGAGTTGATGTGTAGTCGGGTTGACATGGAGGGTACCCACGAGATTTCTACATGGCACGACCGAGCATTCAGGGCCCTTGCCGTAAGTCCGCGGGACGGGGCGACGGGGTCACATGATCGTGAGTCTCTGCTCGTTACTGTGCACTCCCAAGACACTAATGGATTTGGGTATTTGATCTAAGTTGGTCACTGTCCTATACGCATTAACCACCACGCGGGACAAGATATGGGCAACCAGTGTCGTAGTATCAGCCGAAGCTTTCCAGACATCATCGACTGAGCGGCGTGCGCCCGTGTGGTCCGTGTAAAGCAACTGCCTTTGTAATGGTGGTTGCCAGGATTGGTCCCAGCCGCGTTCGCAACATGCAGGAGTGCAACGAGCAATGGGCCCAAGACCCCTACGCAGTTAGGATTTAGATTGGCATGCTGACCTCTCTGTTGGGCCTAGGTAGGGCTGCGACATGTTGATATTTCGATCCGGGTATGACCCAGGAAAGTGTGCCCGACCAGAGTGATCGAGCGTGTTGGGTAATGTGGTGCACCCCTACAGGGAAGTTGATCTATCCGAATAACCGTGTCCACGGTAACAGGATGACTTGGAGTTGTATCCCGATCTTTACAACTAGAACTGGATACTAAGATGTGGATTGGATATGATAGCTCCTGGATTGCTTTCTCGCAGGGAGTCGAGAAAGGATCTCTGGGCGTTAATGATACAACATGCTTGCTCTTTATAAAATGCTATTCTGTACTCTTCTAAATACGACAAGATGTTTGAAAATGCTAGTCTTCAATAGGTTAGGCTTTCCCCTCTATTCTAGCAGTCTGTAGTTTAGTCCACAGATACAACCCCTTTCCTTCGATACTGATGCGTACTTAGTATAGATCTGATGTTAGTCTTGTGAGTACTTTGGATGAGTACTCATGGTTGCTTTGCTACGTCTTTTTCCCCCATACCTGATTGTTGCGATCAGATGTCGGAGCCAGGAGCCAAATGACACCGCCGACGACTTCTACTATCCCGAGGGTGCCTAATACTACGTGCAGACCACCGATGACCAGGAGTAGTTAGGAGGCTCCCAGGCAGGAGGCCTTGCCTTTTCGATCGTTGATGTTTGTGCTAGCCTTCTTAAGGCAGATCTTGTTTAACTTATGTCTATACTCAAATATTGTTGCTTTCGCTGACTCTTGTGTATTTTCGAGCCCTCGAGGCCCCGGGCTTGTAATATAAAGCTTGTATTATTTTAATTTGTGTTTAGAGTTGTGTTCTGATATCTTCCCATGAGTCCCTGGTCTTGATCGTACATGTTTGCGTGTATGATTATTGTACGATCGAATCAGGGGCGTCACAAGTTGGTATCAGGGCCGACTGCCTGTGGGTAGCCCTCTTTCCAACTCCTTGGCCAAATTTGAGTCTAGTCTTTGAAAAACTCTCATTAACATTGTTGTGTGGCTTATGGGCCCACATCACAATTGGGTGGTATTAGGATCTTTTACTCCTCGTCCTTACTCTGGGACTCTGATCTCTCTTATATTCGGGTTAAATTATTTTGCTAACTCTAACTTTAGGTTCTCGTAAATACGAGAGCCCCTTTATTCCAGATGACCGCCTGCTTCAATAGGAGATTTTGAAGATACTCTTCGATGTTACCCGAGACCCATGTGACCACCGCTTTTACAAGTCCCTACCACCGATATATCCTTATGGATAACTAAATACACTTTCCATCCATACATTCATTCCCAGTTGCTCTTATTATCACAAGATGCCTTGAAATACTCTCTGTTGTTCTGAGAATCCTTTGAGCTACTTGATGACCCACAAGTATAGGGATCAATCGTAGTCCTTTCGATAAGTAATAGTGTTGAACCCAACGAGGAGCAGAAGGAAATGACAAGTGGTTTTCAGCAAGGTAATTTTCTGCAAGCACTGAAATTGTAGGTAACAGATAATTTGATAGCAAGATAATTTGTAACAAGCAAGTAACGGTAACAGCAAATAAAGTGTAGCAAGGTAGCCTAATCCTTTTGTGGCAAAGGACAGGCCAAAATGGTCTCTTATGATAAGTGAACCGTTCTTGAGGGTACATGGGAATTTCATCTAGTCACTTTCATCATGTTGATTCAATTTGTGTTCGCTACTTCGATAATTTGATATGTGGGTGGACCGGTGCTTAGGTGCTCTTCTTACTTGAACAAACCTCCTACTTATGATTAACCCCCTCGCAAGCATCCGCAACTACGAGAAAAGTATTAATATAAACTCTAACCATAGCATTAAACTTTTGGATCCAAATCGGTCCCTTATGGAATAGCGCATAAACTAGGGTTTAAGCTTCTGTCACTCTAGCAACCCATCATCTAATAACTACTCCACAATGCATTACCTTAGGCCCAAATATGGTGAAGTGTCATGTAGTGAACGTTCACATGACGCCACTAAGGGAATCACAACATACATATCATCAAAATATCGAACACATATCAAGTTCACATAATTACTTGCAACAAGATATCTGACGTGACCTCAAGAACAAAATTAACTACTCACAAATGATAATAATTCTCAAGATCAGAGGGGTATTAAATAGCATAATGGATCTGAACATATAATATACCACCAAATAAACCATATAGTAATCAACTACAAGGTGTAATCAACACTACTAGTCACCCATAGGTACCAATCTAAGGTTCTGGTACAAAGATTGAACACAAGAGATGAAATAGGGTTTGAGAGGAGATGATGTTGTTGTAGATGTTGATGAAGATTACCCTCCCCAAGATGGGAGAGTTGTTGCTGACGATGATGATGATGATGATTTCCCCCTCCGGGAGGGAAGTTGCCCAGGTGGAATCGCTCAATCGGAGGGCAAAAGTGCTCCTGCACAAGTTCCGCCTCGAGACGGCGGCGCTTCGTCCTGAAAGTCCTCTCGTTATTTTTTCTAGGTCAAAATGACTTATATACCAAAAGAGGGGCACCAGAGGTGGGCCGAGGAGGGCATAACCCACCAGGGCGCGCCTGGGCTCCCTAGCGCGCCCAGGTGGGTTGTGCCCACCTGTTGGGCCCCCTCTGGTGGTTATTTGCTCCAATCTTCCTCATATATTCCAAAAAAAATCTCCATAAAATTTCAGCTCATTTGCAGATGTGCAGAATAGGTAACTCTGACATAGCTTTTCGAGGTCCAGAATTCCAACTGCCGGTATTCTCCCTCTTTGCATAAACCTTGCATATTATGAGAGAAAAGGCATTAAAATTACTCCAAAAAGAATTATTATGCATAAAAACATAGTAAATAATAGTAGGTAAACATGATGCAAAATGGACGTATCACTATTGCCTTGCAGTTCTTTGTCACTGAATACCCCTACAAATAATTCCTCGCACTTACCGAGGATTCGTTCATCCCCAGTTGTTGATGTGTTTCAAAAAATTATTTGAAATGCTACTTGATCTTCAAAAATCCTCGATAGCCTATTGCTCCTGATCTCATTACCTGCTTGCAATATGGTAAATTCCATATGTTTAGCAATATTCATTAGTATCCTTTGTGATTGTCATACCAGTCCTATTGATTCAATATGTTGCGAATGCTCACAATCCTCGGTCAAATCCTAGAATTCATCCTTCCGGCTCAGACGTCATTTTGAACATGAGCTAGTTCTTGACTAATCAATTTGCCATCGCCTGTGCCTCTAAGTCTATTCAACTTACTTATCTTTTGGTCAGAGCATTGATGTCTACTACGCAACGTTATTCTTGTAGACTCATCTTGGGCCTCCAAGCGCAGAGTTTTGTAGGACAATAGCAATTTTCCCTCAAGTGGATGACCTAAGGTTTATCAATCTGTGGGAGGCGTAGGATGAAGATGGTCTCTCTCAAACAACCTTGCAACCAAATAACAAAGAGTCTCTTGTGTCCCCAACACACCAAATACAATGGTAATTTGTATAGGTGCACTAGTTTGGCGAAGAGATGGTGATACAAGTGTAATATGGATAGTAGATATTGGTTTTTGTAATAAGAACAACAAAAAACAGCAAGGTAGCAATTGATAAAACGGAGCACAAACGGTATTGCAATGCTTGAAAATGAGGCCTAGGGTCCGTACTTTCACTAGTGCAATCTCTCAACAATGCTAATCTAACTGGATCATATAACCATCCCTCAAAGTGCGATGAAGAATCACTCCAAAGTTCCTATCTAGCGGAGAACATAAGTAGAAATTGTTTGTAGCTATTCTTCCGATCGATCTATCCAAGAGTTTGTACTAAAATAACACCAGGTTATTGTTTCCGATCGATCTACCAAGAGTTCATACTAAAATAACACCAAGTTATTCTTTCCGATTGATCTATCAAGAGTTCATACTAAAATAACACCAAAGCAAATTCAGATTCATATTACTCAATCCAACACAAAGAACCTCAAAGAGTGCCCCAAGATTTCTACCGGAGAAACAGAAGACAAAAACGTGCATCAACCCCTATGCATAGATTACCCCAATGTCACCTCAGGAATCCGCAAGTTGAGTGCCAAAACATATCTCAAGTGAATCAATATAATACCCCATTGTTACCACATGTATTCATATGTAAGACATATATCAAGTGCTCTCAAATCCATAAAAGTATTCAATCCGATAAAACGAACAAAGGGAAAACACCATATGATCCAACTATATTAACAAAGCCTGTGATACATCAAGATTGTGACATCTCAAGAACATGAGAGAGAGAGAGATTAAACACATAGCTATTTGTACAAACCCTCAGCCCCGAGGCTGGACTACTCCCTCCTCATCATGGTTGCCGTCGGGATGATGAAGATGGCCACCGGTGATGATTTCCCCCTCCGGCGGAGTGCCGGAATGGGGTCTAGATTGGTTTTTCGTGGCTACTGAGGCTTGCGGCGGTGGAACTTTTGATCTAGGCTTCTATTCGGGGGTTTGGGAATATTTGGCAATTTATAGGGCGAAGAGGCGGTGCGGGCGGCCACCGAGGTGGGCACGACCCAACTGGGCACGCCTGGGACCCCAGGTGCGCCCTGGTGGGTTGTGCTCCCCTCGGAGCTCCCCTCTAGTACTTCTTTGGCCCATCGGGTGTCTTCTGGTCCAGAAAAATTCTACAAAAAGTTTCACTGCGTTTGGACTCCGTTTGGTATTGATTTTCTGCGATGTAAAAAACAAGCAAAAAAACAACAACTGGCACTGGGCACTATGTCAATAGGTTAGTCCCAAAAAATCATATAAAGTTGCTATAAAATGATTGTAAAACATCCAAGAATGATAATATAGCAGCATGAATACTTCATAAATTATAGATACGTTGTCGACGTATCAAGCATCTGCTTCTAATTCCCCGATTTAGAAATCATAATTCCTGTGTATTTAAGCATTGGAATTATCCTGATATTTCTATAATCCGATGCCTTTGCATTATTTCTTTTTCGGTCGAGTACTGATAGTCATATCAGATCCTTTGTGGGCCGCCAAATCCTTTGATGGATTATTATCCGATTGTTCCTGCACATTCTACAATCTTGGGTTCTTCCCTTGATACTAATTGTCTTTGTCGAGTCGTATCGACTACATGACTTCGGTACTCTGATTTCACACTGCTATCCCTAGCTTCCGATGATTGTTGTATAGATTCAAAAAATTGTCCCAATGGGTTACATCTATGCTTTTGCTTTCTGTGTGAAACCGAAAGATTTCACGTGTCTTACTCGTCCCCCTGATAAATTTTGAAACTCAATTCCTTTTTATAGAGCATGGAATGAGGAGTTGTGCATTGAAAAGTGGGAGTCGACCTTAAACTTTGTGTTCATGCCCATGGACACGATGTAGATCTTATCACGGAAGCTTATCTTAAAATTAATTATCCCCTTGGTATCAGTTTGTCTTATATCTGGGATTTGGTCTTCTACAATCGTGGTTCCAACCATATTGTTCTTCTTTGATCCCATTTCTCGGACAAGTTAAAGTACTTGTCTTCTGCAGATCAATACAACAGTCCAACCTCTATTCTGCCCTACCCTCGAGTATTACCCTCTGGTATCTCGATAGTATCACCCTACCATGTTGCTTATTATGAGCCTTCATCAAGTATTATTTCTCACCGATTCCAATTTTTCCTGGGTACTGAGTTGATAGTCACTCGAGGACACCGATAACTGAATCGGTTCGCGCTGCGATTCAACAACTCTTAGTAATCTTCATTGCTTATGAGTTTGTACTCGATCATGTCACTCCCAGCCGATTGGCTACATCGTCATCATCATACTAAAGCTTGACCGTGCTATCTATGACTTTCATCCCGGAACACAATTTCAATAGTACACTAAGCTTACATCGAGCTTTCAACATCATGTTGATTGCCATGAAAGGCGGTTTGGATTCCAATCTTGCAATCTTATATGTGGTTCCGATAACTTTTCGCTTCACCCTTCCTTTTGCTTGATGTCGTCGATGATCGATTACATCTTCAAGAAACCTCTCAACAAATGTGTCATGATCATCAACAACATTCTAAACTCTTCCAGTATATCAATCTAATTCATGATGAATTGTTGTTGAGCCCCTCGTCCACATCCTCATGTTTTCCGTGCTGAAATTATACACGACTTATTTTATAAGTTGTTTCTGATGGATCCTTTGTGTATCCAAAGACTGACCTTTAGCTGATGACCATGTCAATGCTATCCCGAAGCATAACCGTGGTACTCAAACAACAACAAGAACATTGTAAGCATAATGCTAAATGTTTCTTGATCAATTGTCCAAACACCAATGTATGGGTAACATCATGAGTTTCCTCGCCCTTGTCCCTAAATGGTTACATACTGATACGTCTCCAACGTATCTATAATTTTTTATTGTCCATGCCATATTATATTATGTTTTGGACATTATTGGGCTTTATTATACACTTTTATCTTAATTTTGGGACTAACCTATTAACCGGAGGCCCAGCCCAGAATTGCTGTTTTTGCCTATTTCAGAGTTTTGCAGAAAAAGAATATCAAACGGAGTCCAAACGGAATGAAACCTTCGGGAACGTGATTTTCGGAACAAACGTGATCCAGAGGACTTGGACCCTACGTCAAGACATCAACCAGGAGGGCACGAGGTAGGGGGCGCGCCTACCCCCCAGGGCGCGCCCTCCACCCTCGTGGGCCCCATGTTGCTCCCTCCTATATATACCTACGTACCCCCAAACTACCAGATACAGAGCCAAAAACCTAATTCAACCGCCGCAACCTTCTGTACCCGTGAGATCCCATCTTGGGGCCTTTTCCGGAGCTCCGCCGGAGGGGGCATCGATCACGGAGGGCTTCTACATCAACACCATAGCCTCTCCGATGATGTGTGAGTAGTTTACCTCAGACCTTCGGGTCCATAGTTATTAGCTAGATGGCTTCTTCTCTCTTTTTGGATCTCAATACAATGTTCTCCCCCTCTCTTGTGGAGATCTATTCGATGTAATCTTCTTTTGCGGTGTGATTGTTGAGACCGATGAATTGTGGGTTTATGATCAAGTTTATCTATGAACAATATTTGAATCTTCTCTGAATTCTTTTATGTATGATTGGTTATGTTTGCAAGTCTCTTCGAATTATCAGTTTGGTTTGGCCTACTAGATTGATCTTTCTTGCAATAGGAGAAGTGCTTAGCTTTGGGGTCAATCTTGCGGTGTCCTTTCCCAGTGACAGTAGGGGCAGCAAGGCACGTATTGTATTGTTGCCATCGAGGATAACAAGATGGGGTTTATATCATATTGCATGAGTTATGTCATGTTGCTTAAAGCGTTACTCTGTTCTTATGAACTTAATACTCTAGATGCATGCTGGATAGCGGTCGATGTGTGGAGTAATAGTAGTAGATGCAGGTAGGAGTCGGTCTACTTGTCTTGGACATGATGCCTATATACATGATCATACCTAGATATTCTCATAACTATGCTCAATTCTGTCAATTGCTAAACAGTAATTTGTTTACCCACCATAATACTTATGCTCTTGAGAGAAGCCACTAGTGAAACCTCTGGCCCCCGGGTCTGTTTTCCATCATATTTAATCTCCCGACAACAAGCTATTTCTGGCGCCATTTTTATTTTGTTTTCTTTACTTTGCATCTTTATCATAAAAATACCAAAAATATTATCTTATCATATCTATCAGATCTCACTCTCATAAGTGACCGTGAAGGGATTGACAACCCCTTTATTGCGTTGGTTGCGAGGATTTATTTGTTTGTGTAGGTGCGAGGGACTCGTGCGTGGCCTCCTACTAGATTGATACCTTGGTTCTCAAAAACTGAGGGAAATACTTACGCTACTTTGCTGCATCACCCTTTCCTCTTCAAGGGAAAACCAACGCAGTGCTCAAGAGGTAGCAAGAAGGATTTCTGGCGCCGTTGCCGGGGAGTCTATGCAAAAGTCAACATACCAAGTATCCATCACAAACCCTTATCTCCCGCATTACATTATTTGCCATTTGCCTCTCGTTTTCCTCTCCCCCACTTCACCCTTGCCGTTTTATTCGCCTTCTTCCCGTATGCCTTTTTGTTTGTGTTTCCACGTGCCTTCTATATGCTTGCATCTTCTCTTGCTAAAAATCCATTGATATGGATCCACTTAAAGTGTTCTACTTGGATCATCTTCGATCCTTATGCGCTCGTGCTGAAACCCCAACTAGCCTAGTTGATGGGAAATCTTTAGATGAGCACGCTCATTTTGTGCGTCATCGTTTGTCTAAAAAAGGGGAGCCCTTATGGTATCATATAAATAGTTTGCTATGCTATGCTTGGAATCTTTGTGAAATTTGTGATTTTACTTGTTGCTCTAAGAACCCTAAAAGACACCTTCCCTACATATGTGAGCTCAATGATAATGAAATATTATCTTCTTATGCAAAGGGTGTTTATAGTTACTATGATATCGAACAAATTGAAGAATTTGTCGTTTTTAAGGGTGCTCATGAAGTTGCTTCTTTGATTGAAAAGTATGATTTTACTCTCAACAAATCTGAAAATTCCGTCATACTTAAATATTGCAATGAAAACTTTGCTCATAATGTCTATGTCCAAGAATTTATTGAAAGAATGACCGTTGCTTTGGAAGAAACTAATGATATGCATGAATCTATAGATAATGATGATTCTGATGATTTGGTTGAAATATCCCTTGATGAACATGATGCTTGCTATTCTTGTGGCCATGATGCCAATATTTATGAAGATGAGTTTGCTATAGTTCCATATGTTAAACATGAGATCGTTGCTATTGCACCCATACTTGATAGTTCCTTCGATAAAAAGCATGATTGCAATGATTTTACTATAAATTCTCTTGATGTCAATTGTGCTAAAAATATGCAAAACCCTAAGCTTGGGGATGCTAGTTTTGCTATGTCTACTACTTATTGCAATGATCATGATTGGGGTGATTCTTCTTATGATCTTGAAAATTTATTTAAGCCCCATGATGAATATGAGATTCATATTAGTATTTGCAATAGTATTGAAAGTGGGTTTGGGAGAGGGTCAACTTTAGATCCCACATATTTGGAGGATGTTCAATATTATGAATTTTTTGATAAAAGTGGGTTTGGAGAGGTCATGACTTTAGTTAATGTTAATCCCACTATTTTGGAAGAGTGTCAACTTTGCATGCATGTGGATCGTGTTGAAAATATTCCATGTGATAGCTATTTTGTTGAATTTGCTTATGACCCTACATGTAATTATTATGAGAGAGGAAAATATGGTTGTATAAATTTTCATGATAATAATTTACCTCTCGTTATGTTGAGATTGCTATTGTTTCCTTCCGCTTCCTTGCATATGCTAGTTTTTGCTTGCCTTGATAATTTGTTTCCCTATAAGATGCCTATGTACAGGAAGTATGTTAGACTTAGATGTGTTTGTCACATGTTTTAAGATGCTCTCTTTGTGCTTCTAATCTTGTCTTTCATGTGAGCATCATCGAAATTATCAATGCCTAGCTAGGGGTGTTAAACGATAGCGCTTGTTGGGAGGCAACCCAATTTTATTTCTGTTTCTTGCTTTTTGATTCTGTTTAGTAATAAATAATTCATCTAGCTTCTGTTTAGATGTGGTTTTATGTTTTAATTAGTGTTTGTGCCAAGTTAAACCTATAGGATCTTCTTGGATGATAGTTATTTGATCTTGCTGAAAATTGCAGAAACTTTCTGTTCACGAAAATAACTGTTAAAAATCACCAGAACGTGATAAAATATTTATTCCAATTGCTTCTGATCAATAAACAAATTTTCTAGGTCGTCCTATTTTTTCTGAATTTTTGGAATTCCTGAAGTTTGCGTTAGTTACAGATTACTACAGACTGTTCTGTTTTTGACAGATTCTGTTTTTCGTGTGTTGTTTGCTTATTTTGATGAATCTATGGCTAGTAAAATAGTTTATAAACCATAGAGAAGTTGGAATACAGTAGGTTTAACACCAATATAAATAAAGAATGAGTTCATTACAGTACCTTGAAGTGGTGTTTTATTTTCTTTCGCTAACGGAGCTCACGAGATTTTCTGTTAAGTTTTGTGTTGTGAAGTTTTCAAGTTTTGGGTAAAAGATTTGATGGATTATGGAACAAGGAGTGGCAAGAGCCTAAGCTTGGGGATGCCCATGCAACCCCAAGATAATCTAAGGACACCAAAAAGCCAAAGCTTGGGGATGCCCCGGAAGGCATCCCCTCTTTTGTCTACTTCCATCGGTAACTTACTTGGAGCTATATTTTTATTCACCACATGATATTTGTTTTGCTTGGAGCGTCTTGTATGATTTGATTCTTTGCTTTTTAGTTTACCACAATCATCTTTTCTGTACAAACCTTTTGAGAGAGAGACACATGATTCGGAAATTATTAGAATACTCTATGTGCTTCACTTATATCTTTTGAGCTATATAGTTTTTGCTCTAGTACTTCACTTATATCTTTTAGAGCACGGTGGTGGTTTCGTTTTATAGAAACTATTATTCTCTCATACTTCACTTATATTATTCTGATAGTCTTAAACAGCATGGTAATTTTCTTAAATAATCCTAATATGCTAGGTATTCAAGACTAGTAAAAAACTTTCTTATGAGTGTGCTGAATACTAAGAGAAGTTTGATGCTTGATAATTGTTTTGAGATATGGAGGTAGTGATATTAAAATTGTGCTAGTTGAGTAGTTGTGAATTTGAGAAATACTTGTGTTGAAGTTTGCAAGTCCCGTAGTATGCACGTATGGTAACGTTATGTAACAAATTTGGAACATGAGGTGTTCTTTGATTGTCCTCCTTATGAGTAGCGGTCGGGGACGAGCGATGGTCTTTTCCTACCAATCTATCCCCCTAGGAGCATGCGTGTAGTGCTGGGTTTTTGATGACTTGTATATTTTTGCAATAATTATGTGAGTTCTTTATGACTAATGTTGAGTCCATGGATTATACGCACTCTTACCCTTCCATCATTGCTAGCCTCTTCGGTACCGTGCATTGCCCTTTCTCACATTGAGAGTTGGTGCAAACTTCGCCGGTGCATCCAAACCCCGTGATATGATACGCTCTTTCACACATAAACCTCCTTATATCTTCCTCAAAACAGCCACCATACCTACCTATTATGGCATTTCCATAGCCATTCCGAGATATATTGCCATGCAACTTTCCATCGTTCCGTTTATCATGACACGTTCATCATTGTCATATTGCTTTGCATGATCATGTAGTTGACATAGTATTTGTGGCAAAGCCACCATTCATAATTCTTTCATACATGTCACTCTTGATTCATTGCATATCCCGGTACACCGCCGGAGGCATTCATATAGAGTCATACTTTGTTCTAGTATCGAGTTGTAATCATTGAGTTGTAAATGAATAGAAGTGTGATGATCATCATTTTCTAGAGCATTGTCCCAAGTGAGGGGAAAAAAGAGAAAGGCCATAAAAAAGGCCCAAAAAATGAGAGAAAAAGAGAGAAGGGACAATGTTACTATCCTTTTTACCACACTTGTGCTTCAAAGTAGCACCATAATCTTCATGATAGAGAGTCTCTTGTTTTGTCACTTTCATATACTAGTGGGAATTTTTCATTATAGAACCTGGCTTGTATATTCCAACAATGGGCTTCCTCAAATGCCCTAGGTCTTCGTGAGCAAGCAAGTTGGATGCACACCCACTTAGTTTCTTTTGTTGAGCTTTCGTGCACTTATAGCTCTAGTGCATCCGTTGCATGGCAATCCCTACGACTTGCATTAACATCAATCGATGGGCATCTCCATAGCTCATTGATTAGCCTCGTTGATGTGAGAATTTCTCCTTTTTTGTCTTCTCCACATAACCCCCATCATTATATTCTATTCCACCCATAGTGCTATATGCATGGCTCACGCTCATGTATTGCGTGAAGGTTGAAAAAGTTTGAGATTACTAAAGTATGAAACAATTGCTTGGCTTGTCATCGGGGTTGTGCATGATGAGAGCATTCTTGTGTGACGAAAATGGAGCATGACTGAACTATATGATTTTGTAGGGATGAACTTTCTTTGGCCATGTTATTTTGAGAGGACATAATTGCTTAGTTAGTATGCTTGAAGTATTATTATTTTTATGTCAATATTGAACTTTTATCTCGAATCTTTCGGATCTGAACATTCATGCCACAATAAAAGAAAATTACATTGAAAATATGCCAAGTAGCATTCCACATCAAAAATTCTGTTTTTATCATTTACCTACTCGAGGATGAGCAGGAATTAAGCTTGGAGATGCTTGATACGTCTCCAACGTATCTATAATTTTTGATTGTTCCATGCTATATTATATTCTGTTTTGGACATTATTGGGCTTTATTATACACTTTTATATTATTTTTGGGACTAACCTATTAACCGGAGGCCCAGCCCAGAATTGCTGTTTTTTTGCCTATTTCATAGTTTTGCAGAAAAAGAATATCAAACGGAGTCCAAACAGAATGAAACCTTTGGGAACGTGATTTTCGGAACAAACGTGATCTAGAGGACTTGGACCCTACGTCAAGACATCAACCAGGAGGGCACGAGGTAGGGGGCGCGCCTACCCCCCAGGGCGCGCCCTCCACCCTCGTGGGCCCCACGTTGCTCCCTCCTATATATACCTACGTACCCCCAAACTACCAGATACGGAGCCAAAAACCTAATTCCACCACCGCAACCTTCTGTACCCGTGAGATAACATCTTGGGGCCTTTTCTGGAGCTCCGCTGGAGGGGGCATCGATCACGGAGGGCTTCTACATCAACACCATAGCCTCTCCGATGATGTGTGAGTAGTTTACCTCAAACCTACGGGTCCATAGTTATTAGCTAGATGGCTTCTTCTCTCTTTTTGGATCTCAATACAATGTTCTCCCCCTCTCTTGTGGAGATCTATTCAATGTAATCTTCTTTTGTGGTGTGTTTGTTGAGACCGATGAATTGTGGGTTTATGATCAAGTTTATCTATGAACAATATTTGAATCTTCTCTAAATTCTTTTATGTATGATTGGTTATGTTTGCAAGTCTCTTCGAATTATCAGTTCGGTTTGGCCTACTAGATTGATCTTTCCTGCAATAGGAGAAGTGCTTAGCTTTGGGTTCAATCTTGCGGTGTCCTTTCCCAGTGACAGTAGGGGCAGCAAGGCACGTATTGTATTGTTGCCATCGAGGATAACAAGATGGGGTTTATATCATATTGCATGAGTTTATCCCTCTACATCATGTCATCTTGCTTAAAGCGTTACTCTGTTTTTATGAACTTAATACTCTAAATGCATGCTGGATAGCGGTCGATGTGTGGAGTAATAGTAGTGGATGCAGGCAGGAGTCGGTCTACTTGTCTCGGATGTGATGCCTATATACATGATCATACCTAGATATTCTCATAACTATGCTCAATTCTGTCAATTGCTCAACAGTAATTTTTTTACCCACCGTAATACTTATGCTCTTGAGAGAAGCCACTAGTGAAACCTATGGCCCCCAGGTCTATTTTCCATCATATTTAATCTCCCGACAACAAGCTATTTCTGATGCCGTTTTTATTTTGTTTTCTTTACTTTGCATCTTTATCATAAAAATACCAAAAATATTATCTTATCATATCTATCTGATCTCACTCTCGTAAGTGACCGTGAAGGGATTGACAACCCCTTTATTGCATTGGTTGCGAGGATTTATTTGTTTCTGTAGGTGTGAGGGACTCGTGCGTGGCCTCCTACTGGATTGATACCTTGGTTCTCAAAAACTGAGGGAAATACTTACGCTACTTTGCTGCATCACCCTTTCCTCTTCAAGGGAAAACCAACGCAGTGCTCAAGAGGTAGCACATACTTGGAGTCCTTTCATGTATATCATGCTCTGCCTTTCCTTGGGAAGGATATACTCCTGATACTCAGCTATAATCACCTTTTCCTTTCCATTGGTCTGATTAATATGCTAATCACATCTTCCTTTTTATTGTTTTGTTTAAACTTTCTTGTGATCTATATGATATAAGCGGTAATATTTCCCTGCTTATGTAAACACCTCGATGTACACCTTTGTTAGAATAACCCTATTACTATTGATGGTGGCATTCCGATAACCATTTATGGATGAGAACTGTTGGGGATGTAACCCCTCAGTGCAACTCAAGAGTAAAGACTTTAATGGGCCTAAGAAGATATGAAGACTGGAGGTGGCCTAAGAGGCGGGCCTATTGAAGGCCCAAGACTTGGAGGTGTGAGCTGCCCCATGGCGACTTTCCTGGCAAGACAAGGCAACTTAGAACCTGAGTTATTCACATTGTGTGATCCTACTTGGACTCTTGTAAGCCCAGGGCCTCGACCTGTGTATATAAAGGTGAGACCCTACAGCGGGTTAACTCAAGGAACAATCAATCGATAGCTAGGTCAAGCGATTCCGCTCCCTTATAATCGATACACGATCAATACAGCATAAGCATGACGTAGACTTTTACCTCATTGTGAGGGGCTGAACCTGGGTAAATCTTGTGTCTTTCGTCCTGTTCAACCCCTTCAAGCTAACCTATGTCGCGATGGCTCCACACCTAAGTCCTTTCACTAGGGCATCTGCCGTGACAAAACCACGACAGATGGCGCCCACCGTGGGGCCAACGCACGGTGGTTTTGAGTTCTTGAAGGGCACTTTCCCAGGATCAAGGGATACATCATTGGCAGGATGACTAAGAGTCGGCACTCAATCGAGTATGGGTACCGGGTCCCCTTCGGCGGAATCCACGTCTTCATCGGCAACATCGGTGAATCTGAGCCTGAGCCGGACACCTCGACGGACCTCTTCGAATCAACTCGACGCGCGCAACCCGCCCGGTTTCAACCCAGCCGGAAGCGTGCCTTCATCGATTTCACGCAAGGCCTGGAGCTTGCAGAAAACTCTGCTTCTGGTGGGGCGACTCCCGTTTATTCAGATGATGAGTCCTCCATTGGAGAGACGGAGTCAATCTATCAGCTTCAGGATGGCGGGCTTGGGGGCTTTTCCGATGGCAACAGTATTCCGGACACCTATAAGCCGCCGTGCAGGGCTGCAATTTTTATGGCTGGCACACAGCCGGTTTGAAATTCATCAATAGTTGTAGCTATGACGCTGGATTGGCTGCGGCTATGGCGTCTGGGGCTGGCAGCTCACAGAGACCGCCGGCTCAAGTTCTGTCAGATCTGTTGGGCAATTTGACAACCTTATTGGCAACTGAGGTGACTGCGGCGAATCAAGCAGAACGCAATGCAGAGATTGGAAAGATTCAGGCAGAGATCACTAAGGCATAGGAGGATGTCAATGTGAAGAACGCTAGGATGGCGGAGGAACGGGCTCAGATCGCGGCTGGATCAGAGCGAGTAAGGGCAGAGGCTTGGTGTTTAAATCTGGATCAGAACGCCTCTAACGCAGTTCTTCGTAGAAGGCACCAGACCCTCCTGCCTTTACATTATGAGCCTATGAACCTGTTTAACACCCTTGGAGCAGGCCCAAGCACTCCAGGCGCTTGGGTAAAGCCTCAAATAAACTCGGGCGGGCCCGGAAGTGGTGCGGCGGCTCAGCCTCGGCGGCCCGAGCCGGCACGGAGGGATGAGCGGGTGCCTAGCCCACACCCAAATCAAACACCGCCTCAACGTTTCTTGATGCTGCTGGGTCATTTTTCTGACCCCTGGATAATATGATAGCAGCGGCAACACAATATTCCAATCGAGGCTGAGTCGCCGGTTGCGGTGGAGACCCGAGGCACAGTGGAGCTTCTTCAAACGGCTGTGGCGCAGCAAGCGCCTTATTCATGTAGTCGTGAGCATGTTCATTCGACCCCTCGCCCAAGTCGCAGTTATAGCTGGCGCACTGAGTCGCCAGTAGTTTCCAACACTGAGCAGCGCTGTAAGCCGCTCCGCAATGATGACCCGCCCCGTGATGATAATCTACTGATCAATGCTCAGGTGATTGTGGATCAGGCTCGAGTTCGTCGTGAGGCAGAAGCAGCGGCTCAGCAGAGGGCTTATCAGCAACCTCGAGTGAACCCTTCGGCCCAAGTTGAAGCTCGGACGACCTCCAGGACAGTTGGAGTGCCGTGTTTGGTATCGGCTCTGTGCAATGAATGTCTGCCCAAGGATTTTAAAGGCCCTCGTAAGGTGCCTAATTATACATCCGATTGATACGTCTCCAACGTATCTATAATTTTTTATTGTTCCATGCTATTATATTATCCATCTTGGATGTTTTATATGCATTTATATGTTATTTTATATTATTTTTGGGACTAACCTATTAACCTAGAGCCCAGTGCCAGTTTCTATTTTTTCCTTGTTTTTGAGTTTTACAGAAAAGGAATATGAAACGGACTCCAAATGAGCTGAAAATTTATGGTGATTTTTTATGGACCAGAAGAAGCCCCCGAAGCAAAAGAGTTGGGCCAGAAGAGTCCAGAGGTGAAGGCAAGGGTGGAGGGCACGCCCCTGCCTTGCCGCTGCCTCGTGGACCCCCTGACGTGAAACCAACGCCAAAAATTCTTATAAATCCCGAAACCCCGAGAAAGAAACCTAGATCGGGAGTTCCGCCGCCGCAATCCTCTGTAGCCATGAAAAACCAATAGGGAGCCAGTTCCGGCACCCTGCGGGAGAGGGAAACCATCACTGCTGGCCATCCTCATCATTCGGGTGGTCTCCATGAGGAGGGAGTAGTTTACCCTAGGGGCTGGGGGTATGTACCAGTAGCTATGTGTTTGATATCTCTCTCTCGTGTTCTTGATATGGCACAATCTTGATGTACCGCGAGCCTTGTTATTATAGTTGGATCATATGGCATTTCTCCCCCTCTATATTCTTGTGATGAATTGAGTTTTACCTTTGAGGTTTCACTATGATCGTATTGAATACTATTATGGATTAGAGAACACTTGATGTATGTCTTGCATGGGATACCCGTGGTGACAGCCACCATACCTACCTATTATGCCATTTCCATAGCCATTCCGAGATATATTTCCATGCAACTTCCACCATTCCGTTTTACTATGACACGCTTCATCATTGTCATATTGCTTTGCATGATCATGTAGTTGACATAGTATTGGTGGCAAAGCCACCGATCATAATTTTTATACATGTCACTCTTGAGTTATTGCACATCCCGGTACACCGCCGGAGGCATTCATATAGAGTCATATTTTGTTCTAAGTATCGAGTTGTAATTCTTGAGTTGTAAGTAAATAAAAGCATGATGATCTTCATTATTAGAGCATTGCCCCATGTGATAAAAAAATAGGCCAAAGTATCCAACAAAAAAAGAGGCCAAAGAAGCCAAACAAAGAAATGAGAGAAAAGAGAGAAGGGGCAATGTTACTATCCCTTTTCCACACTTGTGCTTCAAAGCAGCACCATGATCTTCATGATAGAGAGTCTCCTATGTTAGCACTTTCATATACTAGTGGGATTTTTTTTCATTATAGAACTTGGCTTGTATATTCCAACGATGGGCTTCCTCAAATTGCCCTAGGTCTTCATGAGCAAGCAAGTTAGATGCACACCCACTTAGTTTCTTTTTGAGCTTTCATAAATTTATAGCTCTAGTGCATCCGTTCAATGGCAATCCCTACTCACTCACATTGATATCTATCGATGGGCATCTCCATAGCCCGTTGATATGCCTAGTTGATGTGAGACTATCTCCTTCTTTTTGTCTTCTCCACAACCACCATATTCTATTCCACCTACAGTGCTATGTCCATGGCTCAAGCTCATGTATTGCGTGAAAGTTGAAAAGCTTTGAGAACATCAAAACTATGAAACAATTGCTTAGCTTGTCATCGGGGTTGTGCATGGTTTGAATGTTTTGTGTGATGAAGATGGAGCATAGCCAGACTATATGATTTTGTAGGGATAACTTTCTTTGGCCATGTTATTTTGAGAAGACATGATTGCCTTATTAATATGCTTGAAGTATTATTGTTTTTATGTCAATATTAAACTTTTGTTTTGAATCTTATGGATCTTAATATTCTTGCCACAATAGAGAAGATTACATTGATAAATATGTTAGGTAGCATTCCACATCAAAAATTTTGTTTTTATCATTTACCTACTCGAGGACGAGCAGGAATTAAGCTTGGGGATGCTTGATACGTCTCCAACGTATCTATAATTATTTATTGTTCCATGCTATTATATTATCCATCTTGGATGTTTTATATGCATTTACATGCTATTTTACATTATTTTTGGGACTAACCTATTAACCTAGAGCCTAGTGCCAGTTTTGTCCTTGTTTTTGAGTTTTACAGAAAATGAATATCAAACGGAGTCCAAATGAGCTGAAAATTTACGGTGATTTTTTATGGACCAGAAGAAGCCCCCGAAGCAAAAGAGTTGGGCCAGAAGAGTCCCGAGGTGACGGCAAGGGTGGAGGGCGCGTTCCCCTACCTTGCCGCTGCCTCGTGGACCCTCCTAATGTGAAACCGACGCAAAAAATTCTTATAAATCCTGAAACCCCCAGAAAGAAACCTAGACTGGGAGTTCCGCCGCCGCAAGCCTCTGTAGCCACGAAAAACCAATCGGGATCCCGTTCTGGCACCCTGCCAGAGGGAGAAACCATCACTGGTGTCCATCTTCATCATCCCGGCGGTCTCCATGACGAGGAGGGAGTAGTTCACGCTCGGGGCTGAGGGTATGTACCAGTACCTATGTGTTTGATCTCTCTCTCTCTCGTGTTCTTGATATGGCACAATCTTGATGTACCGCGACATTGTTATTATAGTTGGATCATATGGTGTTTCTCCCCCTCTATCTGCTTGTGATGAATTGAGTTTTACTTTGAGGTTTCACTATGATCGGATTGAATAGTATTATGGATTTGAGAACACTTGATGCATGTCTTGCGTGGGATACCCATGGTGACAATGGGGTATTCTATTGATTCACTTGATGTATGTTTTGGCACTCAACTCACGGATTCCCAAGGTGGCATTGGGGTAATCTATGCATAGGGGTTGATGCACGTTTTCGTCCTTGTTTCTCCGGTAGAAATCTTGGGGCACTCTTTGAGGTTCTTTATGTTGGATTGAATATTATGAATCTGAAGATTGTTTGATGCATATCGTATAATTGACCCACGGATACTTGTGGTGACATTGGAGTATCTAGGTGACATTAGGGTTGATTGATGTGTGTCATATGGTGTTATTTTGCTAAAAACTCTAGGGCTGTTTGTGACACTTATAGGAATAGCTCAATGGATTGATTGGAAAGAATATCTTTGAGGTGGTTTCGTACCCTACAAGCAATTTCATCTTATGTTCTCCGCGATAGGAACTTTGGAGTGACTTTTGTCGCACGTTGAGGGATTGCCATATGATTTAATTATGTTATCATTGTTGAGAGAACTTGCACTAGTGAAAGTATGAACCCTGGGCCTTGTTTCCAAGCATTGCAATACCGTTTTCGCTCACTTTTACTACTAGTTACCTTGCTTTTTTATTTTCTGATTACAAAAACCCAGATCTACCATCCATATTACAGTTGTATCACCATCTCTTTGCCGAACTAGTGCACTTATACAATCTACCATTGTATTGGGTGTGTTGGGGACACAAGAGACTCTTTGTTATTTGGTTGCAGGGTTGTTTGAGAGAGACCATCTTCATCTAACGATTATCGATCTGGATAATTGTGTGCAGCGTGAGGATGAGTCGGCCCACCATTGGGTCCGACGGGTCTCAGCTATTATCCACTCATCGGATAGCATTGCGGCGGGTCAAGCGGTTCTGGTTTTGGAGAAGAACTGTCACTTACCCCTCTTAAGCAGAAGCTTGGGCAGCTTAAGCGCTATTGTAATGATATGGGTGAGCTTATGACGGCTCTTATCAAGTATGTAGACTCTGATAATACCAAGGACCCTGGATCTAACGATGAGAAGTCCAATAAGGGTAAGAAGAATAACAATGGTAAAGGTTAACAGCAGAATATGGCGATGAATAATGGCAAAAACCAAGGTAATGGTGGTAAGCACAGACACCCCGATGGTGGGTCAGATCTAGTGGCTAACACCAACACTGGGCATAAGGGACAGCCTCGCAACGGTAATGGCAAGCCGTCCTTTGGAGGAAAAACTTTAATCTTGAGGCAATGTTTAATGAACCTTGCCCAAAGCACAGTCGGCCTAACAAGCCTTCGGCAGAACTTTGCATCTGGTTCTCCTCGCCTTGTGAGCAGGAAAATGGTTCTCTTCATCCCTCGCCCTTGGTACCAACGTTGTTGCCAACATAACTCACAGGCTATCCTCTGACATGCCTTGCTAGCAAGATGTCAGCGCCCTTCCTACTTTTAACCCACGTGGTGGGCCCATAACCCAAAGTTCCACATGATTGAAACCTGACTCTCCTGTACACCCCTATATGCTTGGCTTCGTATGGAATTCACGAGCCACCTTCCCAGAGACCACCAATTCTGGTATCACACACAATACTTATTCCCGTAGCTCTGAAACCCTTTCACACTCTATTTCAGGCAACGAACGATTGCCTACCCGCTTGAAACTTCCTATTGGACCTTCTTGCTTTGCTCTCGGTGTCTTTCTTAAATTTCAACTCGAGAGATGCCTCTATGCCTCGTACACTGAGATAGCCCCCAGGGACCTAACATGTGTTGAGGTCCGCCCTTCCCGAGTTTCCCCCCTTATCTTTTTTGTAAGTACGATGAAGATCCTGAAGGAAGAATGACAACTTCGTCACGATGCTCTGAAGAAGAGGAATGAAGGCATCAACGGAAGGGATCGACCTCTTCGGGAAGAGCAACCAAGAACAAAAGACCCGTTAGAATTTCATACCCAGAACTTTCCCCCTTACTCCACCTCTTAAATCTCGGGACGATATTTCTTGTAGTGGAGGAGATTTGTGACACCCGATAGTTAAGCTACAGTAAACCCTGATAATGATGCCATGTCATCATGATTAAAATTTTGTTAAACCTCACTTGTCTCAAACTAAGTTCAAATTCTAATTCTAATAACAAGTGAAATTCAAAATTTCTCAAACATGAAAACTAAAATGTTCATCATGTGGCAAATTATCCCTAACCAATTTTGGTGGTGGAACCAACCTTTTACAAAGTGTTTTAATGCCCTAAACTAATTAAAACAGTGGTTAAAAATATATTTTAATGCCTTTTTAAATTGTAAAAACACTAAAATAAAGTATTTAAATGTTAAGCTTAATGTGGCAGAAGCCTAAATTCATATAATATTTTAGAAGCAAGTTTTACTTTTTATAAAATTATTTTGTTTAAAAAAGAAATAAGAAAACAGAAACTATAAAAAGAAAAGAAAATGCAATTAGAAAATTAAAAAAAAGAGGAAACCCCCACTGGGCCTTAGCCTAGCGGGCCCAGCCAGCCGGCCCAGCACACCACCTCCGGTCGCCTTCTACCTCTGCTATAGGAGGCCGACCGAGTGCATGCCCGCGTGACGCCGCCCGCCATCTCCACTGCACCACCTCGTTGCCCCGCGTCGCTACAGGACCCCGGGGAGGATAAGGGCAACCCCAGCCGCTCCCCCTCCCCCTCTCTCGTTGTGGTCGCTGGCGAGCGCCGCTCCCGCTCACCTCCGACGAGTCCACCCACGTCGTCTCCCTCGACTACGCCTCCTCTACGGGCCGCGGGACTCCAGACGCCCTGCTTCCCACACCACGCCACCGTCTCCCTCCTTGGACGCCGCCACCCTCGTCGTCGTCTCCGGCCACCCCGACTCCCCTCAAGCCTGCTACAACCTCCCTACGGCTCTCGATGAGCCCCTCCTCCTTCCCCTTCCATTCTCCCATGTCGTAGCCGCCGCCGCACCAGAGAACTCTACTCACAGCGCACAATGTCGCCCCCTGGACGCGGTCCCGTGCACCGCGTGCTGCTGCCCATGCGCAAGCACAGCCGCACACACACCGCCCCGCACCCACGGCGCTTCTACCCGGTTGCCCCTACCCGTGTCCGCCTTCCCTGGCCGCGCCCCCTTCACCGAAACGTGCAGCCGCCGCTGCCATGCCGCTACTCACCTGCCCCGCACCCGTCTGCAGCTGCCCACGGACGCCGCAGCCCCCTACTACTTTGGCTGCCCCGCTCGCCGAGCCCTGAGCTCGTGCCCGCCCGCGCCCGCTATGCTCCGCCCCCGCCAGCACCACCTTCTATCACAGCCGGCCACCGTCGTAACGGTCGACTCCGCCCACCCCTGCGCCAGCCGCAGCCACCGTTGGATGCGGCGCGATCCCAGCGTCCCGAAGAGCCCACGCACGCATCGATCCGTGCCCCATGCATGTTTTCCGGCCAAACTCCGGCGAGGTACTACCTCGGTTGAGGTCGCCTGCTGTTTGTTTCGGTGGTCCGACGTGGCACTGCCATTGGGCCACCCTGGGACACTGGCCGCTGGGTCCCGCAGGCCCAGTTGGTCCAGTTGACTCGTCAGCGCAGCTGACTGGGCAGCCCCTGTCACTAACCAGTGGGGACCAGTGGACCGGTCAACTGGTGAACTACTGACCCACTGACTCAGCTGGTCGGGCCCACTAGTCAGCCCCTATGAACACTTCAGTGCATATTTCAGTGGGTACCCATAGTATTTTGGGATAAATGTATATGAATTAAAATAAAATCTGTAATTCCAGAAATTTTTTAAATCTTCAAAAAATCATACAAAATAATCTATATCTCTGATGAAAATAATTTATATAAGAAAGTTGCTCAGAAAAATCCAACGAATTCGTATACACACTCCGTTCGTCTGCCACACGTCCCTAGCATAACAAACATGGAACCGTCCCCCTCCGTTTCAGCTGTCCAAAATGCCAAACACCGGGAATACTTTCCCAAATGTTTTCCCCATTCGCTAGTAGCACCTAGTACTGCGTTAGATCACACCTAGCACCGCATATTGCCATGTCATGCATCATGTTGAATCTGTTTGCATTGTATTTATTGTTTCTTCCCCCCTCTTCTCCCCGTTAGACACCAAGATCCACGCTGCTGCTACCCAGTACGACTACAGTGTTGACGACCCCTCCTTCTCAGCGGAGCTTCCAGGCAAGCAAACCCCCCTTGGTCATTCCTATATCGCCCATTCCATTCTCTCTCATGCTTGCATTAGATCTTGCTACTGTACTTGATTGCTCATATTCTGATGCATAGCCTATTTTTGTAACCTGCTCATTGTACCTTACCTACTTATCCTAAATTGCTTAGTATAGGTTGGTTAGTGATCCATCAGTGACCCCTCACCTTGTCCCAGTTGCCACCGCTTTATGTTCGATGACCCGATCAACGTGATCGACGTCCAGGGCCTGACACATCCAGGGCTACTATCGAGTGCCGAGGGTGATACCTCGTATAGCACTTCTGATGTTAACTCTGTAGTGTAGCTAATCGGCCGTGGTCTTTGGGGGTGATTCCTCCTTCACCACTCCCGATAACGACTCTATCATGCAACCCCTCAAGTGTGGACCATCGAGGGTGATTCCTCCAAGTCCACCTTGACGGTTACATCGAGTGGGAATCCATCAAGGGTGATTCCTCAGGTTCCCCCTTGCTGTTTTGGACACACAATTACTTTGACTTCACCAAAATACGATGTTGAAGTTGGGTCGGCCCTGAGGGGTACCCGCGAGTTGGTGTGTAGTTGGGTTGACCTGTAGGGTACCCGCAAGATTTCTATGTGGCACGGCCGGGCATTCAGGGCCCTTGCCGTAAATCCACGAGATGGGGCTACGGGGTCACATGATAGTGAGTTTGTGCTCATTACCACGCGATCCCAAGACACTAATGGATTTGGGTATTTTATCTGAGTTGGCACTAGCCTATACGTACTAACCACCACGCGGGACAAGATATAGGCAACCTGTGTCGTAGTATCAGCCGAAGCTTTCCAGACGCCAGCGACTAAGCGGCGCGCGCCCAGGTGGTCTGCGTAAAGCAACTGCCTTTGTAATGGAGGTTGCCAGGACTGATCCCGGCAGCGTTCTCAACGTGCATCAGTGCAACGGGCGATGGGCCCAAGACACCTACATGCTTAGGATTTAGACCGACGTGCTGACCTCTCTGTTGGGCCTAGGTAGGGCTGCGACGTGTTAATCTTCCAAGGCCGAGTTTGACCCAGGAAAGTGTGCCCGGCCAGAGTGATCGAGCGTGTCGGGTAATGTGGTGCACCCCTGCAGGGAAGTAGATCTATTCGAATAGCCGTGTCACGGTAATAGGACGACTTGGAGTTGTATCCCGATCTTTACAACTAGAACTGGATACTGAGATGTGGATTGGATATGATGGCTCCTGGATTGCTTTCTCGCAGGGAGTCAAGAAAGGATCTTTGGGCATTAATGCTACAACATGCTTGCTATTTATAAAATGCTATTCTATACTCTTCTAAATGATGCAAGATGTTTGAAGATGCTAGTCTTCAATAGGCTAGGCTTTCCCCACTATTCTGGCATTTTGCACTTTAGTCTACAGATACAACCCCTTTCCTTTAATACTGATGCATACTTAGTATAGATCTTATGTCAACTAGCAATGTAGCATATATCATGTTTACATCCTTAACCACAGAAAGGAACTTCTTCTGCCCTCCAATGCTTGATCTAGGTTGGTTACCATCCTCATTATGCGGCTAGTCCATGCCTTCATTCTTGGCCGCAATCTTCTTGTCTTGCTTGATCACCCTGCAATTCCAGTTTGAGTGTGTAGCAGGCTTGTCTGGTGTGCCATGAATGGCACATGGTTTATCCCATATTTTGTCTAGTGTTGTCGGACCATCCTTATTGCCTTGATAGGGCTTCCGCTTGTTGTTGCCATGTTGGCCACCGAATCCAGCATTTACTGCCCCCTCCTTGGCGGCGCTGCTATGTGCTCTATTTCACCGTTTATTATTTTTGTGATGCTGGGGTTTTCCATTCACGTCGTGTACCTCAGAGGTGCTTCGGTTGTCATTTTGGTTACTACCGCGGGCAAGCCAACTATCCTCACCTGCACAAAAGCAAGTCATTAACTGTGTGAGGGCGGCCATTGTGCGAGGCTTTGCCTGCACAAGCTCTCTAGTGAGCCAATCTTTGCGGATGCTGTGTTTGAAAGCTGCTATGGCTTTAGTGTCCGGGCAGTCCAGAATCTGGTTCTTTTTGGTCAGGAACTAGTTACAAAAAATTTTGGCCGACTCTCCTTGCTCGTGTATAATATGGCTGAGATTGTCGGCTACCGGAGGTCAGAGATAGGTTCCTTGAAAATTTGCTCAGAAAGCATCCTCCAAATCTTCCCAGTTGTCGACCGAGTTTTCAGGCAGACTGTTAAGATAGTTTTGAGCTAGTCCTTTGAGTTTTAGGGGTAACTATTTGATGGCGTGGAGGTCATCACCTCGGGCCATGTATATGTGCATGAGGAAATCCTCTATCCATACCTCGGGGTCCATAGTTCCATCGTATTGTTTGATGTTTATGGGTTTAAACACCTCCAAAAATTGGTGTTGCATCACCTCGTTTGTACAGCACATCGGGTGAGCCGCTCCTCAAACCCGCACTATGACATGACGGGCGTCACGCATCATCATCGTTTGATCATATGTATTGTGGTGCACACTACCATACTTGTTTGACCAAGCCAGCCATCTGACCTGCTCTGTAGGTGGGCCTTGCCTGGATCTGTAAATGGATCTCGATGGGGTGGCCAGTGCCAATTTATTCTGTAGGTCATATGAGTTCCGAGGCGGTAGCTAACCTTTGTCATGACGGCAAGGTACCTCGGGGGGTTGGGATATCCTCTAGCTGGTTTGTCTCGGCCTCGAGGGGGCGTTCTTGGGCCCAGTCATATTCTAACAGAGGGGTGCCGAAAACCTCCTCATCAAACTCACGAAGCAGGCGCTTCCGCGAATAAAACTGCTTACTTCCTCCGAACTGTCCTTCAAGCTCCTGCTCTGCATTGAGGACCTGGTCCATTTATCCATCACCTATCATGCTCGGCTCGAAGCTTTTGGGATGTTAGCTTCATCCTTTTGGCGGTGCTGAGTAGCCGCCATCGAAAGACCTATAACCGAGGATCATCTAACGGTCCCTCAGGTATATCGAACTCATCTGGTCCGAGGCTTAAATCTTCCTTGGACTCTGCTTAATAGTCTATGTCCTCAGGGTCATCATCGCCCCCGTTGGTTGTGGTGCCATCGATGGGACCATTGTCGGTGTTATAGCCTGCGTCCTAGTCATTTGCGTCATCTAGGGTATCATCGTTATTGGTGGCATTGCCGTTATCCATGGCTTCGTGGCTAGAATCGCCATTGCCTGCGCCTTTATTACGGTGTCACTGTTGTCAGCGCTTGGGTGGATCTTACCCTTTCTCCTCCCTTTTATCCTTGGGATTGTCTACCATGTAGACATCGAAGGTAGAGTTTGTTGCCCAGTTCCTGGTATAACTAGATGTTAGCAGCGATGTTGTACATATACGACATGTCGTTGAGGTTCTCTTCCATATTGACGGACTCTTCAGAGGTGTAGTCCAACACATCGGTTAAATCCTTGATCGTGGCGACTAAGTTGGTGGTGGGTGGGTCAAAATGTTCCACATTTTCGGATCTAGATCCAACCTAACCTCGGGCTGAGGTCAGCACGTCCGAGATCCTTAGGTTTTGAGCTTGGCCCAACATCTTGTTGAAAACAAAAAGATCGGTTTTACCCATCATCCTACAGCGAGTGACACCTAACCGGACTTGCGCCTCGGGATTCCGATCAGGCAGGCTCAATGGCTAAACCAGCGAGGAAGTGTTCGAATCCGAGCTCTAGGCTAGATCCGTGGGGATGGCCATGCCGAGGGCCCGCTCCGAGATCAAATCCGAGGCGTAGGCGTCGATATTCATGGGTCGATTTGACATCTGGCCTGAGAAGGTGGTCTTGTCGTGGCGTGATACGTCCATTTTGCATCATGTTTTCCTACTGTTATTTATGATGTTTTTATCCATAATAATGGTTTTTGAATAATTCTAATGCCTTTTCTCTCATAATATGCAAGGCATACACAAAGAGGGAGAATTCCGGCAGCTGGAAATCTGGACCTGGAAAAGCTACATCAAGCCACCTATTCTGCACAACTCCAAACAAGTTGAAACTTCACGGAGATTTTTTATCAAATATATGATGAATATTGGAGCAAATAACTACCAGAGGGGGCCCACCAGGTGGGCACAACCTACCTGGGCGCTCCAGGGAGCCCAGGCACGCCCTGGTGGGTTTTGCTCACCCAGGCCCACCTCAGGTGCCCATCTTCTGGTATACAGGTCATTTTGACCTAGAAAAAATAAGGTAAGGACTTTCGGGATGGAGCGCCGCCGTCTGAAGGCCGAACTTGGGCAGGAGCACTTTTGCCCTCCGGCGGAGCGATTCCGCCGAGGGAACTTCCCTCCCGGAGGGGGAAATCATCGTCGTCATCATCACCAACAACTCTCCCATCTTGGGGAGGGCTATCTCCATCAACATCTTCAACAGCACCATCTCATGTCAAACCCTAGTACATCTCTTGTGTTCAATCTTGTTTCCGGAACTATAGATTGGTGCTTGTGGGTGACTAGTAGTGTTGATTACATTTTGTAGTTGATTACTATATGGTTTATTTGGTGGAAGATTATATGTTCAAATCCAATATTCTATTTAATACTCCTCTGGTCTAGAGCATGATTATCATTTGTGAGTAGTTACTTTTGTTCTTGAGGTCACGGGAGAAATTATGTTGCAAGTAATCATGTGAACTTGATATGTGTTCGATATTTTGATAGTATGTATGTTGTGATTCCCTTAGTGGTGTCATGTGAACGTCGACTACATGACACTTCACCATATTTGGGCCTAAGGGAATGCATTGTGGAGTAGCAATTAGATGATGGGTTGCGAGAGTGATAGAAGCTTAAACCCCAGTTTATGAGCTATTCCGTAAGGGGCCGATTGGACCCAAAAGTTTAATGCTATGGTTAGAATTTATTCTTAATACTTTTCTCGTAGTTGCGGATGCTTGCGGGATGGTTAGTCATAAGTAGGAGGTTTGTTCATGTAAGAAAAGCACCTAAGCACCGGTCCACCCACATATCAAATTATCAAAGTAGCGAACACAAATCAAACCAACATGGTGAAAGTGACTCGATGAAATTCACGTGTACCCTCAAGAACGCTTTGCTTATCATAAGAGACCGTTTTGGCCTGTCCTTTGCCTCAAAAGGATTGGGCTACCTTGCTGCACTTTTGCTACTACTATCATTACTTGCTCATTACAAATTATCTTGCTATCAAACTACTCTGCTACTTACAATTTCAGCACTTGCAGACATTACCTTGCTGAAAACCACTTGTCATTTCCTTCTGCTCCTCGTTGGGTTCAACACTCTTAATTATCGAAAAGAGCTACATTTGATCCCCTATACTTGTGGGCCGTCAAGGCTATTTTCTGGCACCATTGCCGGGGAGTGAAGCGCCTTTGGTAAGTGGAATTTGGTAAGGAAACATTTATGTAGTATGCTGAAAGTTATTGTCACTTGTTACTATGGACAACAATCATTTGAGGGGTTTGTTCGGGGTATCTTCACCTCGTCCGGAACCACAATTAGCTACCCCTCAACCTACTACACCTACTGAAAATATTGAATATGAAATTCCTTCAGGTATGATATAACAACTGCTAGCTAATCCTTATGCATGAGACGGAACCGAACATCCTGATATGCACTTGATATATGTGGAACAAATCTGTGGATTGTTTAAGCTTGCAGGTTTACCCGGTGTCGGTGTACAAAAGTAGGGGCTCTCCTTATTACCCCTCTACTTTTGCACGGGCAGTCGGAGCCGCACCTACGACCACACTAAGTAGGGCAGAGGAGGGAAGCCAAAGGCATAAGACGGGCAAAGCAGAGCCAAGACCAGAGACACAAAGAGCAAGAACGTGAGGTGGACTCCCCCGGCAAGAGCCTTGCCGGGGCAACTTGCCCAACGCCAGCAGAGTGCACCACCCTCGAGCCCGAGGGTTCCAACACCATCAACCACATTGGAACCAAGGCTCAGGAGGCACCTCCATGGTGGCATGCAGATCTTTGTGAAGACCATAAGCACACAAGATCAGATGAGGACCAGAAGACGATGATCCTCGGCAAGATCCTTGCCGAGGAAATCCATGACACCCCCGGCAAGATCCTTGCCGGGGATGACCATGATGTCACGGCAAGACCCTTGTCGGGGCCCCGGAAAGACCCTTGCCGAGGACACCTGCGGGGCCACAGCCAGACCCACGTCTGCCAAGACTCCACCACCATTCCCATACAGCTGCCAGCCCAACCAGCTGGGCAGGCACCTGCGTGGCAACGTGCGGCCTCCAGGCCAACTCAGCAAGTACCTGCGTGGTGGCATGCAGATCTTCGTGAAGACCCTACCACCACGCCATCTCAGCAGCCTACCAGCCTATGTGGAGTTGCATGCCTCGTTAGCCTGGACGTGTGTCGGAGCGAGACGGAGCGGCGACGGACGGGACGGGCCTCGTTGCCGTCCCCAATAAAGCAACGAGACACCTAAGAAGCACATTTAATGCGCCTTGTCCCGTAATGGCAGGCGGTAAGCTTGTACACTGTATACCTTTCCACCTGTGTGCCACTATGGCGACCCCTTTTTGACTATAAAAGGAGGCCCGAGGCGTACTGGAGAAGGATTTGGATCTTTTGGACTACGCACGCACCACAGCTAGTTCGAGAGCTCAAGAACACTCAAATATACACCAAAGCAGGATTAGGGTATTACGCATCCTTGTGGCCCGAACCTGGGTAAACGATCTTTGTGCTGGCTACCAGACCCGCTCTTTGCACAACCCCGCGCCCGCCAACCGTAGAAGGGATCCTAGTGATTCCATAGGTGTCGTTTCCACCGACATCTTTGGCGCGCCAGGTAGGGGTAGCGCAGTTGTGAAAATCCGGTCTAGCAGTTAGTTTAGCAGTTCTTCATCACCATGGCTCCCAAGAAGAAGACGATCACGGCGATCGGTTCATCGGGAGCCGAACGGCCCATACCAGTGCAGGCGAGTGGTGGGGCGGTCGCGGACGGAAGCCGAGGCGCGGCCCGCGAACACCCACATCGCTCTGGCAGTCAAAGCCTGGTGAGCGGCGTCATTCGTGCGCGAGACGACGGGTCGCACGCCGCCAAATCCAAAGACGGAGCCAGGCGCCCCGCAGGCGGCGCGGGGCCCTCCAAGGGCGTCGTCGTGCCACCCATGGGCGGCGCGGCGACTTCCAAGACGCCTACGCCGGCGCCCACGACGCGGTCTTCCCAGGTTGTGCGCGACGAGCAGCGTCACCACGCTGGTGACCCCGAGCGCCGCCGTGGGAAGAGTCATGTGCCTCATTCGTGGGACGTGGAAGGCCAGCATGCACGCCGAGGCGCTGGCGAAAATGGCGCACAGCCGCAAGGCCGTGATAGAGCTCCTTCTAACGTGGTTAGATGTCGGAGCGCGTCACGGTCCACGCAGCTTTCGCCGCCACCCACACCAGCAGAAGCTTTGGCTCGCGCGCAGTTGCTCCTTGACTTTCCTCCTGCTGCGGAAAAGCTCGACGAGTGGAGAGCCACCATCCGGAGCCTCGTCGGCGTTGCCAACAAAGATGAGCCGCGACCAGTGGGGCCCTCAGGTCGGCGCTCCGTCGAGCCACCGCATGCCACTGGTGGAAGGACCAGAGGTGCTACGGCCACGGTGCACTCTCCTCCCCATGCCAGCCACCGCAGGTGTCGGTCCGTCGTGATGAGGCTTGTGATAACATTTCCATAGCATCGTCCGACCCACGGACCCACCGCGATCAGCGCCAAGTTCTTCGGGAGCGAGCCCATGAAGATGCTCGAACCACCATCGAGCACCGGCGCGAAGCACGCCACCAGTCAGATAGGCAGGCGGGGCCCACTATGGACCACCCAGCACCGGGAGGCTCTGGCGGCCTACCCTACGAGGTGGGTTGCCCAGCCTTTACCCGTGAGCTGCGGCAGTTCCAGTGGCCCTCCCACCGCATGTTCAAGCCCGACGTTGGCGAGAAGTACAACGGTGAGACCCACCCGTCGGAGTTCCTCGGCATCTACACCATCGTGATGCAAGCTGCTGGAGCTCGCGACGACAAGGTGCTTGCCAATTACTTCCCGTTGGCACTTAAACCCAATGTCATGTCATGGTTGATGCACTTGCCGGCGGATTCCATTTCTTCTTGGTCGGATTTGTGTCATGAGTTCATTAGCGCCTTCACTGGAGGCCATCAAGCTCATGGCCAGGCAAGAGATTTGCATATCATCCCCCCAGAAGGAAGGTGAAAACCTGCGCAAGTACATGTAGAGGTTCAGCCGGGTGCAGTACAACATCCCAGATGTTCATCCCACCGCCATGATCAGCACATTCCATCAGAATGTGCGCAACCGCAAGATGCATGAAGAGCTGGGGATGAACAAGGTTAAAGATGTGTCCAAACTTTATGTTTTGGCCGATAGGTGTGCTCGAGCTGAAGAGGGGAGGAAGTACCCCGGCGAGGACGCCGGTGCGGAAACCGACTCCACAGACGAAGACACAGCCGCCCCGACGAAGAAGGGTCGGCGCCGCAACAGGAAGCGCAAGGGCAAGACCATGCTTGCTGTCGAGGGATCCAAGGACACCGGTGCTGCCAAGAAGGCCAAGGCAGACGACCCCGGCGAGGAAATTGCCGGGTGCGCCGCTTGCCGGGCCTTGGCGGCTGCCAACAAGCCAGGAGGCTCTGACAAGCAGTACTGCAAGATCCACCACACCAAGGGCCACGACCTCCAGAATTGCCGACAAGTTGAGCTGCTTGCTGAGAAGCAAAAAGCTGAGTATGAGAGATGGGACAAGGAGAAGGGTCAGGATGGTGCTGAAGGATCCGGCAAGAAGCGTGGCGCCAAGGAGGTCACCGCGGCAAGGATAACCAGCAAGAGAGGCCCGCTCGGGGCCGCGACTGTCGGTGTTCGGGGAACGGGGGTCCCCAGACTTGCCTGCCTGCGGCCCACGGCGTGGCTCTGCGAGCGGGCCTGTACGGCCCATCTTCGCCAACAAGCTTTCAAGACCCTCGCGAGGGGCCAAGCCTCGCGAGGCGGACGACACAAGACCTCCTCGGGAGCGGCCTCACCAGGTTGGCTCGCGAGGGGCGAAGAGATCAAGGCAAGGCAAACCTCGCGAGGTTCCAGTGACGTGAGCCATGACGAACGAGACCAGGCGGGCGCCAGCACGCACAGTGTCCTTGCTTCCTCTTTGGTGCTAAGGGGGCAAGCGTAGGCGAGGAGTACCGAGGCGTCAGGCAAAGGTTTCCACATCGGTGCAACGAGACCAAGACCAGCAGGACTGCAGGACGGAGGTCACCGTGGAGCCCAAGACGGCATCACCACCAGAGCCTTTTGCAGGCAAAGACTACTTTTGTCAGGATAAGTTGTACTAGCTGTCCCCTTTCAAATTGGCCATTGTGGGATCCCTTCCCGCTCAATATTTGGGAAGAGGACCAGGGCCTCTATAAATAGGACTAGCCACCACCATAGGAGGCAACGGATTCAGATCATCCTCACCCACCCAAGTTCACGAAGCACAAGAACACCTATCCTCAGGAGGCTGTTCTTCCCCTTGTACTGTTCATCCTCAGCCCAAGAGGAAATCCATCACCACACACTAGAGTAGGGTATTACACCACAACGGTGGTCCGAACCATTATAAATATTGTGTCCCTTGTGTTGCGAGTTCGTCGAGCTAGCCTAGGAATCACGAAGTGCGAGAGGGCGTGATCTGCGAGGGGGAGATCTTCGCGCGCACCCCAGAGTTCGAACCTTAAGGGTTTTGCCGGAACCCGAGATCCGACATTTGGCGCCCTGGGTAGGGGTGCGTCAGAGTTTTCTTTCCGTTGATCCGCGTCCCATCACTTCGTCGCATCGATGGCGGACGCCCGCCGAGCCCGCGCTGAGCGCAGGGCTGCCCTCGGCACCCGCGTCGCCCAGACGGCTCCCGTCGGCGGGCCACCTCATCGTTCTCCGTCGCCTGCCACCAACGCCGCCACTGGCCCTGCGGGGAACGAGCAGGAAGCCTCCTCGCTGCACCCCTCGGCGCGGCGGGGTGATAATCCCCAAGTGCAGGGAATCATCGTAGCAATTCCCAATGGTGGAAGTGATAAGTATGGAGTGTCGAACCCACAAGGAGCTAAAGGTAAGATCAATATTCTCTCAAGTCCTATCTGCCACTGATACGACTGTACGTACACCGAACGTTTGCTTCCAACTAGAAACGAGAAATAAAACTACGTTGTGGGTATGAAGAGGATAACTTTGCATGATATCGAAGAGCTTAAAACATAAAAGTAGGTAATGTTATCATAAAGTTAGAATATATTACTAAATATTATAAATAGCGAGTGTGCAATAATGATGGGTCGGTGTGCGGAATTATCCTAGGCAATCGTTAACAAGACCGGTAATCACTATTGCAATTTCATATGAGGGAGAGGCATAAGCTAACATACTTTCTCTTCTTGGATCATATGCACTTATGATTGGAACTCTAGCAACCATCCGCAACTACTAAAGATCATTAAGGTAAAACCCAACCATAGCATTAAAGCATCAAGTCATCTTTATTCCCATATGCAACAACCCCCTTACTCGGGTTTGTGTTTCAGTCACTCACCAACCCACTATAAGCGAATCATGAACGTATTGCAACACCCTACAGCGGGAATCCCTCATGCTTGCGCGACACAGAGGGCACCATAGGACAGCACCAAAACAAAACATACAACTCATACCAATCTTGATCATCAATCAACCCAAAGACAAAGGATATCTACTCAAAACATCATAGGATGGCAACACATCATTGGATCATAATATGTGGCATAAAGCACCATGTTCAAGTAGGGATTACAGCGGGGTGCGGGAGAGTGGACCGCGTAAAATAGATGAGGATGGTGATGATGATGGTGATGTTGATGAAGACGATCACCGCGGCGATGATTCCCCTCCCGATGGCACTCCGGTGCCACCGAGAGAGAGGAGGAGAGGTTCTCCCCCTTCCGGGGCATCCCCAAGCTTAGGGTCTTTCCACTCCTTATTCTCCACATATCGGTATCTCACCCAAAGCTTCAAAACATCAATCACACAAAACTTAACGGAACTTCGTGAGATAGGTTAGTATAATAAAGAGTAAACCATTCACTTTGGTACTGTAAAATACAAGGTTCATAATTGTTCTCGCACAATTCCTACTGTACCATATCATTTCTACAATTTATATTGAGAAATATAAGACATAGAAACTAGAAGACAAGCAAACTAAGCAATGAAAACAGAATCTGTCAGAAACAGAACAGTCTGTAATGATCCGAACAGCAACCATACTTCTGCTACTCCAAGAAATGTGAAATTAATTGGTGGACGTGAGTAATTTGTCTATTAATCTTCTGCAAAAAGAATCAACTCAAAATCACTCTTCTGTAAAAAATGGCATCTATTCTCGTGAGCGCAAAGTTTCTGTTTTTTTACAGCAAGATCACATTAACTTTCACCCAAGTCTTCCCAAAGGTCTTACTTGGCACTTTATTGAAACAAAAGCTATAAAACATGATTACTACAGTAGCTTAATCATGTAAACACACAAAAACAGTAATGGTAAATATTGGGTTGTCTCCCAACAAGTGCTTTTCTTTAATGCCTTTTAGCTAGGCATGATGATTTGAATGATGCTCGCATAGAAGATAAGAATTGAGACATAAAGGGAGCATCATGGAGAATATGACTAACACATTTAAATATAACCCACTTCCTACGCCTAGGGATTTTGCGAACACATAATTTATCGGAACAAGAATCAACTAGCATAGGAAGGCAAAACAAGTATAACTTCAAAACTTTAAGAACATAGAGAGGAAACTTGGTATTATTGCTACTCCTACAAGCGTATATTCCTCCCTCATAATAATTTTCAGTAGCATCATGAATGAATTCAACAATATAACCATCACATAAAGCATTCTTTTCATGATCTATAAGCATAGAAATTTTTCTACTCTTCACATAAGCAAAATTCTTCTCATTCGGAGTAGTGGGATCACTAATTCCCAAAGTTGACACTCTTCCAAACCCACTTTAGATGATGGTATTATGAATACTCCAAAAGATATAAGTGAAGTTCATGGAGCATTCTACAATTAATATATACTAACCAATATCCAAGCTCAAAATGTATAAGTGAAGCACACGAAGCATTCTATAAAACCATACTCAAAAGATTTAAATGAAGCACAAAGAGCAATTCTATAAGATCATACTTAAAAGATATAAGTGAAGAACATGAAGTATTATATAAATTTATGAAGGGACATCTCATACTAGCATGGTTCTTAAAGAAAAAGAAAAACACAAAGGACACAAATCATGTGAACAAAACAAAAACCGAGGTATACTGATAATTCTTGAAGAAGAAAGATGGGATGCCAACCGGGGCATCCCCAAGCTTAGATGCTTGAGTATCCTTGGAATATTTACTTGGGGTGCCTTGGGCATCCCCAAGCTTGAATTCTTGCCTCTCTTTATTCTTCTCACATCGGTAACTCCTCGTTCTTCAAACACTTCATCCACACAAAACTTTAACAAAAACTTTGTGAGATCCCTTAGTGTAATAAAGCAAACTACCACTCTAAGGTACTGTAATGAACTCATTATTTATTTATATTGGTGTTAAACCTACTGTATTCCCACTTCTCTATGGTTCATACCCCGCGATACTAGCCATAGATTCATCAAAATAAGCAAACAACACGCGAAAAACAGAATCTGTCAAAAACAGGACAGTCTGTAGTAATCTGGAAGTTTAGTAAACTTCTGTAACTCCTAAAATTATGAAATAAATTTGAAAGTTTGAAAAATTTGTACATAAGTAATGTGCAAAAAATTTCAGACCCATTTGACCTTCCAGTAAAAAATGTAAATTCATGCACTACAGCCAAAGTTTCTGTTTTTGTTCTGCACATAGTAAACAAGCAATCTAATCATCCTAAAACCAAAGCTTGGCACATTATTTTTATAATACAATGGATATATACAAGCGGATAATTATTTACAGAGAAACTTCCATGAAAAATTCTACATTGTTTCCGTGAGCATGAACACAAGTGCTCAAGGTCGACCCTCACTTCTTCAATGCATAACTTTCCAATCGCTTCTCTTTTTGAAAAACTTTTTAGGCATGAGAGGCAAGTAATAATTTTTTTTGTATTTTCATTCTTTTAATATATTTTTTGTATGTTTCACCCACAACTAAACAGAAACAAAAAGGAAAAAAAAATCTACTTAGAGAAGAAAGCAAACAAGCACACACGAGAATATCAACCCCACGCTATTGCTCCTCGGCAACGGCGCCAGAAAAGAGCCTGATAATCCCCAAGTGCAGGGAATCATCGTAGCAATTCCCAATGGTGGAAGTGATAAGTATGGAGTGTTGAACCCACAAGGAGCTAAAGGTAAGATCAATATTCTCTCAAGTCCTATCTGCCACTGATACGACTCTACGTACACCGAACGTTTGCATCCAACTAGAAACGAGAAATAAAACTACGTTGTGGGTATGAAGAGGATAACTTTGCATGATATCGGAGAGCTTAAAACATAAAAGTAGGTGTTGTTATCATAAATTTAGAATATATTACTAAATATTATAAATAGCGAGTGTGGAATAATGATGTGTCGGTGTGCGAATTAGCCTAGGCAATCGTTAACAAGACCGGTAATCACTATTGCAATTTCATATGAGGGAGAGGCATAAGCTAACATACTTTCTCTTCTTTGATCATATGCAGCTATGATTGGAACTCTAGCAAGCATCCGCAACTACTAAAGATCATTAAGGTAAAACCCAACCATAGCATTAAAGCATCAAGTCCTCTTTATTCCCATACGCAACAACCCCCTTACTCGGGTTTGTGTTTCAGTCACTCACCAACCCACTATAAGCTAATCATGAACGTATTGCAACACCCTACGGCGGGAATCCCTCACGCTTGCGCGACACGGAGGGCACCATAGGACAGCACCAAAACAAAACATACAACTCATACCAATCTTGATCATCAATCAACCCAAAGACAAAGGATATCTACTCAAAACATCATAGGATGGCAACACATCATTGGATCATAATATGTGGCATAAAGCACCATGTTCAAGTAGGGATTACAGCAGGGTGCGGGAGAGTGGACCACGTAAAATAGATGAGGATGGTGATGATGATGGTGATGTTGATGAAGACGATCACCGCGGCGATGATTCCCCTCCGGATGGCACTCCGCCGCCACCGAGAGAGAGGAGGAGAGGTTCTCCCCTTGTGCTTCCTCTTCCATGGCCTCCCCCCCCCTAGATGGGGAGAGGTTCTCCCTCTGGATCTTGGCCGTCATGGCGATGATGGCCCCTCCGAGATCCTTCCCCATGCCCTCTGGTGATGATGGCCCCCTCCGGCAGGGTGCCAGAGAGGGCCTACATTGATTTCTCGTGGCTACAGAGGCTTGCGGCGGCGGAACTCCCGATCTAGGTTATTTTCTGGGGGTTTCTGTATTTATAGGAATTTTTGGCGCTGGTTTCATGTCAGGGGGGTCTCCGAGTCATCCACGAGGCAGGGGCCCATGCCCAGGGGGGTGGGCGCGCCCCCCACCCTTGTGGACAGCCCGGGACTCTTCTGGCCCAACTCTTTTACTCCAGGGGCTTCTTTTGGTCCATAAAAAATCATCAAAAATTGGCACGTCAATTGGACTCCGTTTGGTATTCCTTTTCTGTAAAACTCAAAAACAAGGGAAAAACAGAAACTGGCACTGGGCTCTAGGTCAATAGGTTAGTCCCAAAAATCATATAAAATTGCATATAGATGCATATAAAACATCTAAGATGGGTAACATAATAGCATGAATAGTTCATAAATTATAGATACATTGGAGACGTATCACGGGACTCCCGCACCACCACTCCATCGCTGACCCCGGCCGGCTCGTCGTCTCACGCTCGTCGCGCTCCCATGGACGCGCAGGCCACGCTGTGTGATACGTCCATTTTGCATCATGCTTTTATATCGATATTTATTCCATTATGGGCTATTATTACACATTATTTCACAATACTTATGCCTATTATCTCTTATTTTACAAGGTTTACATATGGAGGGAGAATGCCGGCAGCTGGAATTCTGGGCTGGAAAAGGAGCAAATATTAGAGACCTATTTTGCACAACTCCAAAAGTCCTGAAACTCCACGAAAGTTATTTTTGGAAATAATAAAAAATACTGAGCGGAAGAAATACCAGAGGGGGCCCACACCTTGGCCACGAGGATGGGGGCGCGCCCCCTGCCTCGTGGGCCCCCTGTTGGCCCTCCGGTGCCCATCTTCTGCTATATGAAGTCTTTTGTCCGAAGAAAAATCATAAGCAAGCTTTCGGGACGAGACTCCACCGCCACTTGGCGGAACCAGTCTAGGGCTGTGGCAGAGCTGTTCAGTCGGGGACACTTCCCTCTGGGAGGGGGAAATCATCGCCATCGTCATCACCAACGCTCCTCTCATCGGGAGAGAGCAATCTCCATCAACATCTTCACCAGCACCATCTCCTCTCAAACCCTAGTTCATCTCTTGTATCCAATTTTTGTCTCTAAGTCTGGGATTGGTACCTGTAGGTTGCTAGTAGTGTTGATTACTCCTTGTAGTTGATGCTAGTTGGTTTATTTGCTGGAAGATCATATGTTCAGATCCTTTATGCATATTAATACTCCTCTGATTATGAACATGAATATGCTTTGTGAGTAGTTACGTTTGTTCCTGAGGACATGGGAGAAGTCTTGCTATTAGTAGTCATGTGAATTTTGTATTCGTTCGATATTTTGATGAGATGTATGTTGTCTCTCCTCTAGTGGTGTTATGTGAACGTTGACTACATGAAACTTCACCGTTATTTGGGCCTAGAGGAAGGCATTGGGAAGTAATAAGTAGATGATGGGTTGCTAGAGTGACAGAAGCTTAAACCCTAGTTTATGCGTTGCTTCGTAAGGGGCTGATTTGGATCCACTTGTTTCATGCCATGGTTAGGTTTACCTTAATACTTCTTTTGTAGTTGTGGATGCTTGCAATAGGGGTTAATCATAAGTGGGATGCTTGTTCAATTAATAACAGCACCCAAGCACCGGTCCACCCACATATCAAATTATCAAAGTACCGAACGCGAATCATATGAACGTGATGAAAACTAGCTTGACGATAATTCCAATGTGTCCTCGGGAGCGCTTTTCTCTATATAAGAGTTTGTCCAGGCTTGTCCTTTGCTACAAAAAGGATTGGGCCACCTTGCTGCACTTTATTTACTTTTGTTACTTGTTGCTCGTTACAAATTATCTTATCACAAAACTATCTGTTACCTATAATTTCAGTGCTTGCAGAGAATACCTTGCTGAAAACCGCTTATCATTTCCTTCTGCTCCTTGTTGGGTTCGACAATCTTACTTATCGAAAGGACTACGATAAATCCCCTATACTTGTGGGTCATCAAGATTCTTTTCTAGTGCCGTTGCCGGGGAGTGAAGCGCCTTTGGTAGGTGGAATTTGGTAAGGAAAAATTTATATAGTGTGCAGAAATTTATTGTCACTCGTTACTATGGAAAGTAATCCTCTGAGGGGCTTGTTCGGGGTATCTTCACCCTGACCAGTAGAGCTAAGAGTTGCTCCTCAACCTATTGAACCTACTGAACCTACGTAAAATGAAAATGTCTACTTTGAAATTCCTTCGGGTATGATAGAAAAACTGCTAGCTAATCCTTTTGCAGGAGACGGAACAATGCATCCTGATGAGCACCTAATATATGTCATGAAGTTTGTGGATTATTTAAGCTTGTTGGTGTGCCCGATGATGTTATCAAGAAGAAGGTCTTCCCTTTATCTTTGAAGGGAGATGCATTGACATGGTATAGGCTATGTGATGATATTGGATCATGGAACTACAAACGATTGAAATTGAAATTTCATCAGAAGTTTTATCCTATGCATCTTGTTCATCATGATCACAATTATATATATAATTTCTGGCCTCGCGAAGGAGAAAGCATCGCTCAAGCTTGGGGGAGGCTTAAATCAATGTTATATTCATGCCCCAATCATGAGCTCTCAAGAGAAATGATTATTCAAAAAATTTATGCTCGGCTTTCTGATAACAATCGCACCATGCTCGATACTTCTTGTGCTGGCTCTTTTACGATGAAGACTATTGAATTCAAATGGGATTTATTGGAAAGAATTAAACACAACTCTGAGGATTGGGATCTCGATGAAGGTAAGGAGTCAGGTATGACACCTAAGTTTGATTGTGTTAAATCTTTTATGGATACCGATGTTTTCCGTAAATTTAGCACTAAATATGGACTTGACTCTGAGATAGTAGCTTCTTACTGTGAATCTTTTGCTGCTCACGTTGATCTCCCTGAGGAGAAGTGGTTTAAATATCATCCTCCCATAGAAGTAAAAGTAGCTGCACCTATTAAAGTTGAAGAAAAGACTATCACTTATAATGATCCTATTGTTCCTACTGTGTATGTTGAAAAACCACCTTTCCCTGTTAGAATAAAGGATCATGCTAAAGCTTCAACTGTGGTTCGTAAAAGCAATATTAGAACTTATACACCTCCTGAGCAAGTTAAGGTTGAACCTAATATTGCTATTGTTAAAGATCTCTTGGCTGATAATATTGATGGGCATGTTATTTATTTGTGTGATGAGACTGCTAGAATTCCTAAACCTTGTGCTAAAGATAAACATTGACCTGTGGTAGGCATGCCTGTTATGTCTATTAAAATAGGAGATCATTGTTATCATGGCGTATGTGATATGGGTGCTAGTGCTAGTGCAATACCTATTGAGTTATTCAAAGAAATTATGCATGATATTGCACCGGCTGAGTTAGAAGATATTGATGTCACGATTAAACTTGCCAATAGAGATACTATTTCACCCATGGGAATTGTTAGAGATGTTGAAGTTTTGTGTGGGAAAACTAAATATCCTACTGACTTCCTTGTTCTTGGTTCCCCACAATATAGCTTTTGTCCCATTATATTTGGTAGACCCTTCTTAAACACTGTTAATGCTAGGATAGACCGCGAAAAGGATGTTGTTACTATTGGTTTGGATGATATGTCTCATGACTTTAATTTCTCTAAATTTCGTAGACAACACCGTGAAGAGGAATTTCCTAGTAAAGATGAAATTATTGGTCTTGCTTCTATTGCCGTGCCTCCTAGTGATCCTTTAGAACAATATTTGCTAGACCATGAAAATGATATGTTTATGAATGAAAGAAGGGAAATAGATGAAGTATTCTTTAAACAGGAACCCATCCTGAAACACAACTTGCCTGTTGAAATCCTAGGGGATCCTCCTCCACCCAAGGGTGATCCCGTGTTTGAGCTCAAATCGTTACCTGATACTCTCAAATATGCTTATCTTGATGAGGAAAGGATATATCCTGTTATTATTAGTGCTAACCTTTCAGAGCATGAAGAAGAGAGATTATTGAAAACTCTGAAGAAGCACCGCGCTGCTATTGGATCTACTCTTGATGATCTTAAGGGCATTAGCCCCACTCTATACCAACACAAAATAAATTTGGAGAAAGATGCCAAACCAGTTCGTGATCACCAACGACGGCTGAATCCTAAGATGAAAGAAGTGGTAAGAAAGGAAATACTAAAGCTCCTTGAAGCAGGTATAATCTATCCTGTTGCTGCTGGTCAGTGGGTAAGTCATGTCCATTGTGTCCCTAAGAAGGGAGGTATTACTGTCGTTCCTAATGATAAAGATGAATTGATTCCGCAAAGAATTATTACAGGTTATAGGATGGTAATTGATTTCCGCAAATTAAATAAAGCTACTAAAAAAGATCATTACCCCTTACCTTTTATTGATCAGATGCTAGAAAGATTATCCAAACATACACATTTTTGCTTTCTTGATGGTTATTCTGGTTTCCCTGAAATACCTGTGTCGGCCGATCATCAATCAAAGACCACTTTTACTTGCCCTTTCGGTACTTTTGCTTATAGACGTATGCCTTTTGGTTTATGTAATGCACCTGCTACCTTTGAAAGATGCATGATGGCTACATTCTCTGACTTTTGTGAAAAGATTTGTGAGGTTTTCATGGACGATTTCTCCGTCTATGGATCCTCTTTTGATGATTGCTTAAGCAACCTTGATCGAGTTTTGCAGAGATGTGAAGAAACTAATCTTGTCTTGAACTGGGAAAAGTGTCACTTTATGGTTAATGAAGGTATTGTCTTGGGGCATAAAATTTGTGAAAGAGGTATTGAAGTTGATAAAGCCAAGGTTGATGCTATTGAAAAGATGCCATGTCCCAAGGACATCAAAGGTATAAGAAGTTTCCTTGGTCATGCCGGTTTTTATAGGAGGTTCATTAAAGACTTCTCAAAAATTTCTCAGCCTCTAACTAATTTATTACAAAAAGGTGTACCATTTGTCTTTGATGATGATTGTGTAGAATCATTTGAAATACTTAAGAAAGCATTGATCTCTGCACCTATTGTTCAGCCACCTGATTGGAATTTACCCTTTGAAATTATGTGTGATGCTAGTGATTATGCTGTAGGTCTTGTTCTTGGGCAAAGAGTTGATAAGAAATTAAATGTTATTCAATATGCTAGTAAAACTCTAGACAATGCTCACAGAAATTATGCTACTACTGAAAAAGAATTCTTAGCAGTTGTATTTGCCTGTGATAAGTTTAGACCTTATATTGTTGATTCTAAAGTAACTATTCACACGGATCATGGTGCTATTAAATATCTTATGGAAAAGAAAGATGCTAAACCTAGACTTATTAGATGGGTTCTCCTGCTACAAGAATTTGATTTACATATTATTGATAGAAAGGGAGCTGAGAACCCTGTTGCAGACAACTTGTCTAGGTTAGAAAATGTTCTTGATGACCCACTACCTATTGATGATAGCTTTACTGATGAACTATTAAATGTCATAAACGCTTCTCAAACTACTCCATGGTATGCTGATTATGCTAATTACATTATTGCTAAATTTATACCACCTAGTTTCACATACCAGCAAAAGAAAAAGTTTTCTATGATTTGAGACATTACTTTTGGGATGACCCACATCTTTATAAAGAAGGAGTAGATGGTGTTATTAGACGTTGTGTACCTGAGCATGAACAGGAACAGATCCTACGCAAGTGTCACTTCGAGGCTTACGGAGGACACCACGCTGTAGATAGAACTGCACATAAGGTATTGTAATCCGGTTTTATTGGCCTACTCTCTTCAAGGATGCCCGTATGTTTGATTTATCTTGTGATGAATGTCAAAGAATTGGTAATATTAGTAGACGTCAAGAAATGCCTATGAATTATTCACTTGTTATTGAACCATTTGATGTTTGGGGCTTTGATTATATGGGAGCTTTTCCTGCCTCTAATGGTTACACACATATTTTAGTTGTTGTTGATTACGTTACTAAGTGGGTAGAAGCTATTCCAACTAGTAGTGCTGATCATAACACTTCTATTAAGATGCTTAAAGCAGTTATTTTTCCAAGGTTTGGAGTCCCTAAATATTTAATGACTAATGGTGGTTCACACTTTATTCATGGTGCTTTCCGTAAAATGCTTGCTAAGTATGATGTTAATCATAGAATTGCATCCCCATATCACCCACAGTCTAGTGGTCAAGTAGAATTGACTAACAGAGGACTCAGATTAATTTTGCAAAAGACTGTTAATAGATCTAGAAAGAACTTGTCCAAGAAACTTGATGATGCATTATGGGCCTATAGAATTGCATATAAAAATCCTATGGGTATGTCTCCATATAAAATGGTTTATGGAAAAGCATGTCACTTACCTCTAGAACTAGAACATAAGGCATATTGGGCCATTAAAGAGCTCAACTTTGATTTCAAACTTGCCGGTGAGAAGAGGTTATTTGACATTAGCTCACTTGATGAATGGAGAACCCAAGCCTATAAGAATGCCAAATTGTTTAAAGAAAAAATTAAAAGATGGCATGACAAAAGGATACAAAAGTGTGAGTTTAATGTAGGTTATTATGTATTGCTCTACAACTCTCGTTTAAGATTTTTTGCAGGGAAACTTCTCTCTAAATGGGAAGGTCCTTACATTATCGAGGAGGTCTATCATTCCGGTGCCATAAAAATCAACAACTTCGAAGGCACAAATCCGAAGGTGGTGAACGGTCAAAGAATCAAACATTATATCTCAGGTAATCCTATAAATGTTGAAACCAATGTTATAGAAACCGTACCACCGGAGGAATACATAAGGGACACTTTCCGGAACGTTTCAGACTTCGAAAAGGAATAGGTATGTGGTACGGTAAGTAAACCGAATCCAAAACAGTTCGAATGGCAATTTTTCTCCATTTTGGAATATTTAGAAAAATAGAAAAATAAGAAGCAGTCCGGGAAGGACACGAGGGCTCCACGAGGGTGGAGGGCGCGCCCCCTGCCTCGTGGGTACCTCGTGCGCTCTCCGGACTCCGTTTTCTTGCACGATGCATTTTGGTCGGTAAAAATTCATTATATAATCTCCCAAAGGTTTTGACTCCTGTATCACGCAATTATCCTCTGTTTTCATTTCAAGCTGTTGTTCTGACAGATCTAGATCATCATGACGTCTCCAAGCGCCCCCAAGTATAAGTTCTTCGAGAAGGTCATCAACCCTTACCTCGCGGAGGTGCTGCGACACCCTCAAACCATTGAGATGCGTGATGGGTTGCTGCACATCCGCGATGTTGAGGGACCAAAGGGGACCGGAAGTGTGGAGACGAGGCTCGAAGCAATGGAGCAACAAGTTTTCAAGTGCCAGGGGATGGTGGAACATGGACTCAACTCCAACCACATGATGATCGCGGAGTTCACCAACAACCACAAGCTGGATGCCCAGAACATTGGGGATACCATCTTCAAGCTTCACGAGAAGATCGAGCACCTCCAAGCACAAATCTATGACCTGCAAAACCAAAAGTATGAGTATGAATATAGATTCAAGAGGATGAGTTTGGCTGCAGATTTGAGGATCCCGGAGACTCGATCATCCTTCTATGATGGTGAGCCTATGCCTTGGAAGATGGACGACAAGCCCACATCATCAACAACTCCACCACCTTCCTCTTCAACAAAGGAGATATAATCACATGGGTATGGGCACTCCCCTTGGCAACTGCCAAGCTTGGGGGAGATGCCCCGGTATCGTATCACCACCACATCTCCTATCTTTACCGTTTTTCTTAGTTCGATCCTTTTTAGTATTATCTTGATCTAGTAGAATAAAAGTTTTGGTATAATCTAGTTTTGAGTTTTGCTTTATGATCCCTCAATGTAATCGAGTCCGTGAGCTATATATAAAAAAGATTAGTGTCGAGTCAAGGGCTTGATTATCTTGCTATGATCTTGAGGGAATAAAGAAAGAGAACAGAATAAAAAGAAACAAAGAGATCATATTGATCTTATGGAGAGTAATGGCTTCACATAGAAAGACTATGATGATTAAAAGTTGTTGAGAGTTGACAAACATAGCTTTGGTCATCGTTGCAATTAATAGGAAGTAATAAAGAAAGAGAGGTTTCACATATAAATATACTATCTTGGACATCTTTTATGATTGGGAGCACTCATTAAAATATGACATGCTAAAGAGTTGATGTTGGACAAGGAAGACAACGTAATGGGTTATGTTTTCTTATATCTGAGATAAAGTATATTGTCATGGATCATCCAACATGTTGAGCTTGCCTTTCCCCCTCATGCTAGCCAAATTCTTTGCACCAAGTAGAGATACTACTTGTGCTTCCAAATACCCTTAACCCAGATTTGCCATGAGAGTCCACCATATCTACCTATGGATTGAGTAAGATCCTTCAAGTAAGTTGTCATCGGTGCAAGCAATAAAAATTGCTCTCTAAATATGTATGATTGATTGGTGTGGAGGAAATAAGCTTTATATGATCTTGTGATGTGGAAGAAATAAAAGCGACGGACTGCATAATAAAGGTCTATATCACAAGTGGCAATATAAAGTGATGTTCTTTCGCGTTAAGATTTTGTGCATCCAACCCTGAAAGCGCATGGCAACCTCTGCTTCCCTCTGTGAAGGGCCTATCTTTTATTATTACCTTCTACCTTATGCAAGAGTCATGGTGATCTTCACCTTTCCTTTTTACATTTTATCCTTTGGCAAGCACAGGATGTTGGAAAGATCCTGATATATATATATATATCTAATTGGATGTGGGTTAGCATGAACTATTATTGTTGACATTACCCTTGAGGTAAAAGGTTGGGAGGCGAAACTATCAGCCCCTATCTTTCTCTGTGTCCGATTAAAACTCCGTAACCACAAGTATTGCATGAGTGTTAGCAATTGTAAAAGACTAAATGATAGTTGAGTATGTGGACTTGCTAAAAAGCTCTGACATAGACTCTTTCTGATGTTATGATAAATCGCAATTGCTTCAGTGACTGAGATTATAGTTTGTTGGTTCTCAATAAAGTTTTTGATTCATACTTTGCATTGTGAATAGATTATTACTTAAGCATAAGAAAGCATATGACATTATCCATATATGTTGCTGTTATGAGATTAACCATGATGCCCTCATGTCCGTATTTTATTTTATCGACACCTCTACCTCTAAACATGTGGACATATTTATCGTTATCGGCTTCCGCTTGAGGACAAGCGAGGTCTAAGCTTGGGGGAGTTGATACGTCTATTTTGCATCATGCTTTTATATTGATATTTATTGCATTATGGTCTGTTATTACACACTATGTCACAATACTTATGCCTATTCTCTCTTATTTTACAAGGTTTACATAAGGAGGGAGAATGCCGGTAGCTGGAGTTCTGGGCTGAAAAAGGAGCAAATATTAGAGACCTATTCTGCACAACTCCAAAAGTCCTGAAACTCCACGAAAGTTATTTTTGGAAATAATAAAAAATACTGAGCAGAAGAAATACCAGAGGGGGCCCACACCCTGGCCACGAGGGTGGGGGCGCGCCCTACCCCCTGGGCGCGCCGCCTTGCCTCTTGGGCCCCCTGTTGGCCCTCCGGTGCCCATCTTCTCCTATATGAAGTCTTTCGTCCAAAGAAAATAATAAGCAAGCTCTCGGGACGAGACTCCGCCGCCACGAGGCGGAACCTTGGCGGAACCAATCTAGGGCTCTGGCAGAGCTGTTCTGCCGGGGACACTTCCCTCCGGGAGGGGGAAATCATCGCCATCGTCATCACCAACACTCCTCTCATCGGGAGAGGGCAATCTCCATCAACATCTTCACCAGCACCATCTCCTCTCAAACCCTAGTTCATCTCTTGTATCCAATTCTTGTCTCTAAGTCTGAGATTGGTACCTGTAGGTTGCTAGTAGTGTTGATTACTCCTTGTAGTTGATGCTAGTTGGTTTATTTGCTGGAAGATCATATGTTCAGATCCGTTATGCATATTAATATTCCTCTGATTATGAACATGAATATGCTTTGTGAGTAGTTACGTTTGTTCCTGAGGACATGGGAGAAGTGTTGCTATTAGTAGTCATGTGAATTTGGTATTCGTTCGATATTTTGATGAGATGTATGTTGTCTCTCCTCTAGTGGTGTTATGTGAACGTCGACTACATGACACTTCACCGTTATTTGGGCCTATAGGAAGGCATTGGGAAGTAATAAGTAGATGATGGGTTGCTAGAGTGACAGAAGCTTAAACCCTAGTTTATGCGTTGTTTCGTAAGGGGCTGATTTGGATCCACTTGTTTCATGCTATGGTTAGGTTTACCTTAATAATTCTTTTGTAGTTGCGGATTCTTGCAATAGGGGTTAATCATAAGTGGGATGCTTGTTCAAGTAAGAACAGCACCCAAGCACCGGTCCACCCACATATCAAATTATCAAAGTACCGAACGCGAATCATATGAACGTGATGAAAACTAGCTTGACGATAATTCCCATGTGTCCTCGGGAGCGCTTTTCTCTATATAAGAGTTTGTCCAGGCTTGTCCTTTGCTACAAAAAGGATTGGGACACCTTTTTTTAGGGTTAGACAGTAGGAACACGTCCTACTGCATGTGTATATTAAGGACCCAAAAGGGTGACTATGTTACAAATGTACAAGGAGAGAGGGGGGTGTCTTAAGCAATTACAAAGGATAGTCAGAGAGCTAGTAGGTTAATATAGTTAGGGGATAGAAGCTAGGATAGCAGAGATGAGATGTCTCTTATCTACAGGGAGTCTATAAACAATGTTGGCAAAATCGTTTCTAAACCTGGCTAGCCAACTGTCAACCGAAGGGGCCACATGCCGAAAATAATTATTGTTCCTTTCCTTCCATAGACTCCACGCAGCGACTAGGAAGGTGTCCATGATCATTTTACGTTGATTTCCCGTCTTAAGGTGTTTCAACAAATGTAGCCGATCTCCAGTAGCAGGCCAGGTGATATTGAGCTTGAGCCACCATCGTGTTCTAAACGTGCAGCGAAAGAAGAGATGCTCAAGGGTTTCTTCCACGTGTTCGCCACAAAGGAGACTGTCCAGGTTGGTCCCAATGTTATAGTGTCTCCTGCTGAGCATATTGCGAGTGTTGAGACGATCAACCAGAAGAAACCAACCAAAAACTTTGATCTTGGGGACACTTTTAGCTTTCCAAAGCCAATGAAACGCCTCGTGGACCTGAAGCTCTCGGAAACAAAATTTGTAGTACGCCGTGGTTTTGAATGTGGACGAGCCCCAGGTGCATGTCCAAACATCTCTCTCATCCGATAGTTAAGTGGAGGAGACCACATTTTGGATCCTTCTAAGTTCATCATGGGTTTGAGTTGAGAGAGGTAGGTGAAAAGCTTCACCGATTTCGGGTATAGTAAGCATATTGCGAACCGATGCATCTTCTCCTGAGGTATAGGAGAAAGCCCTAGGGAATTGCTCCTCGAGGATGTGATTACACCAGACATCTTTCCAAAAGAGGGCCGTCTCCCCACTACGAATTTGGATCTTGGTCACACCTTGGTACGTGGGCATGAGCTTGATCAGCTCCCGCCACCAATGAGAGCCACAGGGTGGGGAAGCATGCGGTATAGTGGCCACATAATAGGTTTTCCAAATCAAACTAACCCAAGGGATGTCCAGGTGATTGTAGAATTTGTGTAGAAGTTTGAGCAGCAAAGCATCATTTTCGACTTTGAGATTGAGAACGCCCAGACAACCTTTCTCCTTAGGGCGACAAACCATGTCCCAGGCAGCCAAAGAGTTGCACTTGTCACCATCATCCGTTTTCTTGATCCATAGGCAATGTCGCCGTATCTTGTCCAATTGTTCAATAATTTTTCTAGGGAGACGGAGAACACCCATGGGATAGATAGCCAGGGACGTGACAAGTGAATTCATCAGAGCCAATTTGCCAGTGTAAGACATGAGCGACATGGCAGCCATGATCTTGCACTCGGCTTTGCAGATCCAGGGGGTCATGTCTGAGATAGTGGGTTTCGTAGTACCAAGGGGGAGACCAAGGTACGTGAACGGCATCTTAGCAGTGGTACAGCCAAAGATATTTGCAATGTCACAACATTTGTGAGCAGAGGTATTGATAGGGATCAAAGTAGATTTGGAGAAATTGATGTGAAGACCCACAGAATCAGCATAGTCTGTGAGAATTTTTTTCAAACGTATCGCTTGATGCAAACATGCTGGCAAGAGGATTATCGTGTCATCCGCGTACTGAATGACCGGGTAATTAGATGGCTCAGCTGAGGGGATAGGCAATTGCAAAAGATTATCGGCTAGGGCTGCATTAATTGCAGTTTGAAGGAGGTCCGCCGCCAAGACAAAGATGAGAGGGGAGAGAGAGTCCCCTGCCTAAGCCCACACTTGCACCAGAATTGTCTCCCCGGTACACCGTCGAGCAGCACCGAAGATTTGCCAGAAGAGGAGATGCATTGGAACCAAGAAATCTATCGATCGTTGAACCCCATGCTCTTCATGATCTGAATGATGGCCGCATGCTCAACCGTATCAAAAGCTTTAGCGAAGTCCAGTTTAAGGAGAACGATTTCGCGTTTCGAAGCTTGGCATTGGTGTATATACTCAAAGGCCCATGCAAGACAGTCGTGGATCGAACGTCCTTTTAAGAACCCATATTGGTTTTTATGAACAATTCTCAGAATCACACGCTGCAATCTAGTGGCTAGAATTTTGGTGATTAACTTAAGACAGCAATTCAGTAATGTGATTGGGCGAAAATCATTGACAGATTCCGGAGCCCTAGTTTTGGGGATCAAAGTGATGTACCCGTAGTTGAGGCTTTCAAGGTTTAGCGTCCCCTGATGGAACTCCTCACAAATATTACTTTTGTTACTTGTTGCTCGTTACAAATTATCTTATCACAAAACTATCTATTACCTATAATTTCAGTGCTTGCAGAGAATACCTTGCTGAAAACCGCTTATCATTTCCTTCTGCTCCTCGTTGGGTTCGACACTCTTACTTATCGAAAGGACTACGATAGATCCCCTATACTTGTGGGTCATCAAGATTCTTTGCTGGCGCCGTTGCCGGGGAGTGAAGTGCCTTTGATAGGTGGAATTTGGTAAGGAAAAATTTATATAGTGTGCTGAAATTTATTGTCACTCGTTACTATGGAAAGTAATCCTCTGAGGGGCTTGTTTGGGGTATCTTCACCCCGACCAGTAGAGCGAAGAGTTGCTCCTCAACCTATTGAACCTACTGAACCTACGGAAAATGAAAATGTCTACTTTGAAATTCCTTCCTGTATGATAGAAAAACTGCTAGCTAATCCTTTTGCAGGAGACGGAACAATGCATCCTGATGAGCACCTAATATATGTGGATGAAGTTTGTGGATTATTTAAGCTTGCAGGTGTGCCCGATGATGTTATCAAGAAGAAGGTCTTCCCTTTATCTTTGATGGGAGATGCATTGACATGGTATAGGCTATGTGATGATATGGATCATGGAACTACAAACGATTGAAATTGAAATTTCATCAGAAGTTTTATCCTATGCATCTTGTTCATCGTGATCGCAATTATATATATAATTTCTGGCCTCGCGAAGGAGAAAGCATCGCTCAAGCTTGGGGGAGGCTTAAATCAATGTTATATTCATCCCCCAATCATGAGCACTCAAGAGAAATGATTATTCAAAAAATTTATGCTCGGCTTTCTGATAACAATCGCACCATGCTCGATACTTCTTGTGCTGGCTCTTTTACGATGAAGATTATTGAATTCAAATGGGATTTATTGGAAAGAACTAAACGCAACTCTGAGGATTGGGATCACGACGAAGGTAAGGAGTCAGGTATGACCCCTAAGTTTGATTGTGTTAAATCTTTTATGGATACTGATGTTTTCCGTAAATTTAGCACTAAATATGGACTTGACTCTGAGATAGTAGCTTCTTTCTGTGAATCTTTTGCTGCTCACATTGATCTCCATAAGGAGAAGTGGTTTAAATATCATCCTCCCATAGAAGTAAAAGTAGCTGCACCTATTAAAGTTGAAGAAAAGACTATCACTTATAATGATCCTATTGTTCCTACTGCGTATGTTGAAAAACCACCTTTCCCTGTTAGAATAAAGGATCATGCTAAATCTTCAACGGTGGTTCGTAAAAGCAATATTAGAACTTATACACCTCCTGAGCAAGTTAAGGTTGAACCTAATATTGCTATTGTTAAAGATCTCTTGGCTGATAATATTGATGGGCATGTTATTTATTTCTGTGATGAGACTACTAGAATTGCTAAACCATGTGCTAAAGATAAACATAGACCTGTGGTAGGCATGCCTGTTATTTCTGTTAAAATAGGAGATCATTGTTATCGTAGCGTATGTGATATGGGTGCTAGTGCTAGTGCAATACCTATTGACTTATACAAAGAAATTATGCATGATATTGCACTGGCTGAGTTAGAAGATATTGATGTCACGATTAAACTTGCCAATAGAGATACTATTTCACCCATGGGAATTGTTAGAGATGTTGAAGTTTTGTGTGGGAAAACTAAATATCCTGCTGACTTCCTTGTTCTTGGTTCCCCACAAGATAGCTTTTGTCCCATTATATTTGGTAGACCCTTCTTAAACACTGTTAATGCTAGGATAGACTGCGAAAAGGATGTTTTCCCTATTGGTTTGGGTGATATGTCTCATGAGTTTAATTTCTCTAAATTTCGTAGACAACACCGTGAAGAGGAATTGCCTAGTAAAGATGAAATTATTGGTCTTGCTTCTATTGCCATGCCTCCTAGTGATCCTTTAGAACAATATATTCTAGACCATGAAAATGATATGTTTATGAATGAAAGAAGGGAAATAGTTGAAGTATTCTTTAAACAGGAACCCATCCTGAAACACAACTTGCATGTTGAAATCCTAGGGGATCCTCCTCCACCCAAGGGTGATCCCGTGTTTGAGCTCAAACCGTTACCTGATACTCTCAAATATGCTTATCTTGATGAGAAAAAGATATATCCTGTTATTATTAGTGCTAACCTTTCAGAGCATGAAGAAGAGAGATTATTGAAAACTCTGAAGAAGCACCGCGCTGCTATTGAATATACTCTTGATGATCTTAAGGGCATTAGCCCCACTCTATGCCAACACAAAATAAATTTGGAGAAAGATGCCAATCCAGTTTGTGATCACCAACGACGGCTGAATCCTAAGATGAAAGAAGTGGTAAGAAAGGAAATACTAAAGCTCCTTGAAGCAGGTATAATCTATCCCATTGCTGATAGTCACTGGGTAAGTCATGTCCATTGTGTCCCTAAGAAGGGAGGTATTACTGTCGTTCCTAATGATAAAGATGAATTGATTCCGCAAAGAATTATTACAGGTTATAGGATGGTAATTGATTTCCGCAAATTAAATAAAGCTACTAAAAAAGATCATTACCCCTTACCTTTTATTGATCAAATGCTAGAAAGATTATCCAAACATACACATTTTTGCTTTCTAGATGGTTATTCTGGTTTCCCTCAAATAAATGTGTCAGCCGATCATCAATCAAAGACCACTTTTACTTGCCCTTTCGGTACTTTTGCTTATAGACGTATGCCTTTTGGTTTATGTAATGCACCTGCTACCTTTCAAAGATGCATGATGGCTATATTCTCTGACTTTTGTGAAAAGATTTGTGAGGTTTTCATGGGCGATTTCTCCGTCTATGGATCCTCTTTTGATGATTGCTTAAGCAACCTTGATCGAGTTTTGCAGAGATGTGAAGAAACTAATCTTGTCTTGAAGTGGGAAAAGTGCCACTTTATGGTTAATGAAGGTATTGTCTTGGGGCATAAAATTTCTGAAAGAGGTATTGAAGTTGATAAAGCCAAGGTTGATGCTATTGAAAAGATGCCATGTCCCAAGGACATCAAAGGTATAAGAAGTTTCCTTGGTCATGCCGGTTTTTATAGGAGGTTCATTAAAGACTTCTCAAAAATTTCTCTGCCTCTGACTAATTTATTACAAAAAGATGTACCATTTGTCTTTGATGATGATTGTGTAGAAGCATTTGAAATACTTAAGAAAGCATTGATCTCTGCACCTATTGTTCAGCCACCTGATTGGAATTTACCCTTTGAAATTATGTGTGATGCTAGTGATTATGCTGTAGGTGTTGTTCTAGGGCAAAGAGTTGATAAGAAATTAAATTTTATTCAATATGCTAGTAAAACTCTAGACAATGCTCAAAGAAATTATGCTACTACTGAAAAAGAATTCTTAGCAGTTGTATTTGCCTGTGATAAGTTTAGACCTTATATTGTTGATTCTAAAGTAACTATTCACACGGATCATGCTGCTATTAAATATCTTATGGAAAGGAAAGATGCTAAACCTAGACTTATTAGATGGGTTCTCCTGCTACAAGAATTTGATTTACATATTATTGATAGAAAGGGAGCTGAGAACCCCGTTGCAGACAACTTGTCTAGGTTAGAAAATGTTCTTGATGACCCACTACCTATTGATGATAGATTTCCTGATGAACAATAGAATGTCATAAACGCTTCTCGAACTACTCCATGGTATGCTGATTAGGCTAATTACATTGTTGCTAAATTTATACCACCTAGTTTCAGATACCAGCAAAAAAAAGTTTTTCTATGATTTGAGACATTACTTTTGGGATGACCCACATCTTTATAAAGAAGGAGTAGATGGTGTTATAAGACGTTGTGTACCTGAGCATGAACAGGAACAGATCCTACGCAAGTGTCACTCCGAGGCTTACGGAGGACACCACGCTGGAGATAGAACTGCACATAAGGTATTGCAATCCAGTTTTTATTGGCCTACTCTCTTCAAGGATGCCCGTATGTTTGGTAATATTAGTAGACATCAAAAATGCCTATGAATTATTCACTTGTTATTGGACCATTTGATGTTTGGGGCTTTAATTATATGGGAGCTTTTCCTCCCTCTAATGGTTACACGCATATTTTTGTTGTTGTTGATTACGTTACTAAGTGGGTAGAAGCTATTCCAACTAGTAGTTTTGATCATAACACTTCTATTAAGATGCTTAAAGAAGTTATTTTTCCGAGGTTTGGAGTCCCTAGATATTTAATGACTGATGGTGGTTCACACTTTATTCATGGTGCTTTCCGTAAAATGCTTGCGAAGTATGATGTTAATCATAGAATTGCATCCCCATATCACCCACAGTCTAGTGGTCAAGTAGAATTGAGTAATAGAGAACTCAAATTATTTTGCAAAAGACTGTTAATAGATCTAGAAAGAATTTGTCCAAGAAACTTGATGATGCATTATGGGCCTATAGAACTGCATATAAAAATCCTATGGGTATGTCTCCGTATAAAATGGTTTATGGAAAAGCATGTCACTTACCTCTAGAACTAGAACATAAGGCATATTGGGCCATTAAAGAGCTCAACTACGATTTCAAACTTGCCGGTGAGAAGAGGTTATTTGACATTAGCTCACTTGATGAATGGAGAACCCAAGCATATGAGAATGCCAAATTGTTTAAAGAAAAAGTTAAAAGATGGCATGACAAAAGGATACAAAAGAGTGAGTTTAATGTAGGTGATTATGTATTGCTCTACAACTCTTGTTTAAGATTTTTTGCAGGGAAACTTCTCTCTAAATGGGAAGGTCCTTACGTTATCGAGAAGGACTATCGTTCCGGTGCCATAAAAATCAACAACTTCGAAGGCACAAATCCGAAGGTGGTGAACGGTCAAAGAATCAAACATTGTATCTCAGGTAATCCTATAAATGTTGAAACCAATGTTATTGAAACCATAACACCGGAGGAATACATAAGGAACACTTTCCGGAACATTTCAGACTCCGAAAAGGAATAGGTATGTGGCACGGTAAGTAAACCAACTCCAAAACAGTTTGAATGGCAATTTTTCTCCGTTTTCGAATATTTAGAAAAATAGAAAAATAAGAAGCAGTCCGGGAAGGACACGAGGGCTGCACGAGGGTGGAGGGCGCGCCCCCTGCCTCGTGGGTACCTCGTGCGCTCTCCGGCCTCCATTTTCTTGCACGATACATATTTTGGTCGGTAAAAATTCATTATATAATCTCCCAAAGGTTTTGACTCCTGTATCACGCAATTATCCTCTGTTTTCGTTTCGAGCTGTTTTTCTGACAGATCTAGATCATCATGACGTCTCCAAGCGCCCCAAGGACATGTTCTTCGAGAAGGTCATCAACCCTTACCTCGCGGAGGTGCTGCGACACCCTCAAACCATTGAGATGCGTGATGGGTTGCTGCACATTCGCGATGTTGAGGGACCAAAGGGGACCGAAAGTGTGGAGACGAGGCTCGAAGCAATGGAGAAACAAGTTTTCAAGTGCCAGGGGATGGTGGAACGTGGACTCAACTCCAACCACATGATGATCGCGGAGTTCACCAACAACCACAAGCTGGATGCCCAAAACATTGGGGATACCATCTTCAAGCTTCACGAGAAGATCGGGCACCTCCAAGCCCAAATCTATGACCTGCAAAACCAAAAGTATGAGTATGAATATAGATTCAAGAGGATGAGTTTGGCTGCAGATTTGAGGATCCCGGAGACTCGATCATCCTTCTATGATGGTGAGCCTATGCCTTGGAAGATGGACGACAAGCCCACATCATCAACAACTCCACCACCTTCCTCTTCAACAAAGGAGATATAATCACATGGGTATGGGCACTCCCCTTGGCAACTGCCAAGCTTGGGGGAGATGCCCCGGTATCGTATCACCACCACATCTCCTATCTTTACCATTTTTCTTAGTTCGATCCTTTTTAGTATTATCTTGATCTAGTAGAATAAAAGTTTTGGTATGATCTAGTTTTGAGTTTTGCTTTATGATCCCTCAATGTAATCGAGTCCATGAGCTATATATAATAAAGATTAGTGTTGAGTCAAGGGCTTGATTATCTTGCTACGATCTTGAGGGAATAAAGAAAGAGAAAAGAATAAAAAGAAACAAAGAGATCATATTGATCTTATGGAGAGTAATGACTTCACATAGAAAGAGTATGATGATTAAAAGTTGTTGAGAGTTGACAAACATAGCTTTGGTCATCATTGCAATTAATAGGAAGTAATAAAGAAAGAGAGGTTTCACATATAAATATACTATCTTGGACATCTTTTATGATTGGGAGCACTCATTAAAATATGACATGCTAAAGAGTTGATGTTGGACAAGGAAGACAACGTAATAGGTTATGTTTTCTTATATCTGAGATAAAGTATATTGTCATGGATCATCCAACATGTTGAGCTTGCCTTTCCCCCTCATGCTAGCCAAATTCTTTGCACCAAGTAGAGATACTACTTGTGCTTCCAAATACCCTTAACCCAGTTTTGCCATGAGAGTCCACCATATCTACCTATGGATTGAGTAAGATCCTTCAAATAAGTTGTCATCCGTGCAAGCGATAAAAATTGCTCTCTAAATATGTATGATTGATTGGTGTGGAGGAAATAAGCTTTATACGATCTTGTGACGTGGAAGAAATAAAAGCGACGGACTGCATAATAAGGGTATATATCACAAGTGGCAATATAAAGTGATGTTCTTTCGCATTAAGATTTTGTGCATCCAACCCTGAAAGCGCATGGCAACCTCTGCTTCCCTCTGCGAAGGGCCTATCTTTTATTATCCTTCTACCTTATGCAAGAGTCATGGTGATCTTCACCTTTCCTTTTTACATTGTATCCTTTGGCAAGCACAGGATGTTGGAAAGATCCTGATATATATATCTAATTGGATGTGGGTTAGCATGAACTATTATTGTTGACATTACCCTTGAGGTAAAAGGTTGGGAGGCGAAACTATAAGCCCCTATCTTTCTCTGTGTCCGATTAAAACTCCGTAACCACAAGTATTGCGTGAGTCTTAGCAATTGTGAAAGACTAAATGATAGTTGAGTATGTGGACTTGCTAAAAAGCTCTGACATAGACTCTTTCTTATGTTATGATAAATTGCAATTGCTTCAGCGACTGAGATTATAGTTTTTTGGTTCTCATTAAAGTTTTTGATTCATACTTTGCATTGTGAATAGATTATTACTTAAGCATAAGAAATCATATGACATTATCCATATATGTTGCGGTTATGAGATTAACCATGGTGCCCTCATGTCCGTATTTTATTTTATCGACACCTCTACCTCTAAACATGTGGACATATTTATCGTTATCGGCTTCCGCTTGAGGACAAGCGAGGTCTAAGCTTGGGGGAGTTGATACGTCCATTTTGCATCATGATTTTATATCGATATTTATTGCATTATGGGCTGTTATTACACATTATGTCACAATACTTATGCCTATTCTCTCTTATTTTACAAGGTTTACATAAGGAGGGAGAATGCCGGCAGCTGGAATTCTGGGCTGGAAAAGGAGCAAATATTAGAGACCTATTCTGCACAACTCCAAAAGTCCTGAAACTCCACGAAAGTTATTTTTGGAAATAATAAAAAATACTGAGCGGAAGAAATACCAGAGGGGGCCCACACCCTGCCCACGAGGGTGGGGGCGCGCCCTACCCCCTGGGCACGCCCTCCTGCCTCGTGGGCCCCCTGTTGGCCCTCCGGTGCCCATCTTCTGCTATATGAAGTCTTTCGTCCGAAGAAAATCATAAGCAAGCTTTCGGGACGAGACTCCGCCGCCACGAGGCGGAACCTTGGCGGAACCAATCTAGGGCTCTAGCAGAGCTATTCTGCCGGGGACACTTCCCTCCGGGAGGGGAAAATCATCGCCATCGTCATCACCAACGCTCCTCTCATCGGGAGAGGGCAATCTCCATCAACATATTCACCAGAACCATCTCCTCTCAAACCCTAGTTCATCTCTTGTATCCATTCTTGTCTCTAAGTCTGGGATTGGTACCTGTAGGTTGCTAGTAGTATTGATTACTCCTTGTAGTTGATGCTAGTTGGTTTATTTGGTGGAAGATCATATGTTCAGATCCTTTATGCATATTAATAGTCCTCTGATTATGAACATGAATATGCTTTGTGAGTAGTTACGTTTGTTCCTGAGGACATGGGAGAAGTCTTGCTATTAGTAGTCATGTGAATTTGGTATTCGTTCGTTATTTTGTTGAGATGTATGTTGTCTCTCTTCTAGTGGTGTTATGTGAACGTCTACTACATGACACTTCACCGTTATTTGGGCCTAGAGGAAGGCATTGGGAAGTAATAAGTAGATGATGGGTTGCTAGAGTGACAGAAGCTTAAACCCTAGTTTATGCGTTGCTTCGTAAGGGGCTGATTTGGATCCACTTGTTTCATGCTATGGTTAGGTTTACCTTAATACTTCTTTTGTAGTTGCGGATGCTTGCAATAGGGGTTAATCATAAGTGGGATGCTTGTTCAAGTAAGAACAGCACCCAAGCACCGGTCCACCCACATATCAAATTATCAAAGTACCGAACGCGAATCATATGAACGTGATGAAAACTAGCTTGACGATAATTCCCATGTGTCCTTGGGAGCGCTTTTCTCTATATAAGAGTTTGTCCAGGCTTGTCCTTTGCTACAAAAAGGATTGGGCCACCTTGCTGCACTTTATTTACTTTTCTTACTTGTTGCTCGTTACAAATTATCTTTTCATAAAACTATCTGTTACCTATAATTTCAGTGCTTGCAGAGAATACCTTGCTGAAAACCGCTTATCATTTCCTTTTGCTCCTCGTTGGGTTCGACACTCTTACTTATCGAAAGGACTACGATAGTCCCCTATACTTGTGGGTCATCACTGTGCATGGTGCGCGAACTTCTTCGCTACCGCCCCATCGACGACCTCTACGAGGACTGGCTGGACCGCATCGCCGAGCTTGTCAGGGTCGCAGAGGGCTCTCCCGCACCGTCCCTCTCGCTGCCTCGTCCACCGCCAACTACGGGCGACGTAGCTCACGGAACACCTCCAGCAGCTCTGCACCAAGACGGCGCCCTGGCGCCAAGGCGCGCGGCTCCGCGGCGCGACCCACCACGTCCGGCGCCCGTGCGCGAAGAAGGAAGCTGCCAAGAAGTCCCTCGCCCGCAAGAGAACGCTCCACCGCTCCCCGTACCGCCGCGTTAGGATCGCTTGCTGCGGCAGGGCCCCGCGCCGCTTGCCGTGGCGGCGCGCGGGCGCCAAGACCAAGCTCCACCTCCAAGACGGGCCCCAGTGACCATGGCCGGTTGCCGCGCCTTCACCCCCGGGTTGTGTAGCGTCGCCTGGCCGGGCAAGTTCAAGCCAGACTTGCCTCCGCGCTACGACGGCACCCCCGACCCTGCGAAGTTCCTGCAGCTCTACGAGCTGAGCATCGAGGCGGCCAACGGTGACGAGAAAGTCATGGCGAACTGGTTCCCCATGGCGCTCAAAGAAGGCGCTCGTTCGTGGCTCCTAAACCTGCCTCCAGGCTCGATCTCCTCCTGGGACGAGATGCGCGCCCGCTTCGTTGCCAACTTCCATGGCACTCGCGACCGCCCCCCGGCCGCGGGTGATCTGCGCCGCGTCAAGCAACAACCAGGAGAGACCCTCCAGAAGTACATCCAGCGCTTCAACAACGTTCGTCTCAAGATCCCCAAGGTGATGGATGAGGCCATTATCTCAGTGTTCTCCGATGGCGTCCGCGAAGTCAAAATGAAGGAGGAGCTCGCCATCCACGAGGAGTTGTGCACATCCCTGGAGTTGTTCAACCTGGCAACCAAGTGTGCAAGGGCTGAGGGACGGCGCCTTTCCCTTCTCGAGCTCCCAGCTCCAGACCTGGAGGAGAAGAAATCCAAGGCCAAGGACATGAAGCGCAAGGGAGTAGCCGTGCTCGCGGCAGAGCCGGACTTGAAGCGCGGCAGGGACCAGCCCGAGTCATCCAAGAGAAGCCGACCGTTTTGCGCCTTCCACAACGTGCACAGCCACAACACCAACAATTGTCGGGAGCTCAGGGCCATTTGCAATGGACGCTTCGGTCGACGCCCCGAGCGCAACGACCGGGGCTACAGCCGAGGAGGAGGATGTGGCGGAGGACGCTGGGATGACCGTGGCCCACGCCAGGAGTGGCGCGACCGGCCTCGTGAGGACCGCTGGCAGGATCAGCCTCGCGAGGGCGCCTGGAGGGATCAGCCTCGCGAGGACCGTCCTCAGGGCAATGCTGGGCTTCCTCCGCTGCCGCCACCACCAAGAAGGAACGACAACCACCATCAAGATGAGGGGGTTGGGGGTTCCAGGAGCCGCGTGCTATCGCCTGCATCTTGGGCGGGGCTCAAGCCCCAGCCTCACAGCGAATCTTCAAGCAGTTTGCCCGCGACGTGAACGTAGTCCTCCCCAAGCTCGAGGCCACACGCCCGCTCAGGTGGTCCAAGTGCGCCATCACTTTCAGTTCGGCAGATCATCTTAAGTGTGCGGCCACTGCTGGCATTCTCCCGATGCTTTGTTCGCCCGTCATCAGCAACGTACAAGTCACCAAGACCCTCATCGACGGCGGCGCAAAACTCAACGTCTTGTCCGTCGACACGTTCGACAACCTTCAAGTGCCCTACAACCAGCTTCAGCCTACCAAGCCTTTCTCAGGAGTGACCGACGGTTCCACCACACCAATAGGGCAGGTCCGCCTCCCTATCACCTTCGAAGAATGCAACAACTACCGCACCGAACTCATCGACTTCGACGTCGCACACATCCGTCTGCCGTACAATGCTATCCTCGGCTATCCAGCCCTGGCCAAGTTCATGGCGGTGATGCACCACGGCTACAACGTCCTCAAGACGCCAGGGAGCGGCGGGATCATCACAGTCCCCTGCAAAGAAAGAGATGCGGTGTGCTCCCTCGAGCGCGCCTTCCAAGCAGCGTCAATCGAAGACCCCGACAACAGTGCAGCTCGATACCCTCCTGAGGTTGTCCCCAAGAAGAAGAAGTAGCTACTCCGTGCAGGACCTCAGGAGGGTGGCGTCGCGAAAGGTACCTCGTCAGGATCAGCGCCCGCACCTGGGGCGCCTCCCTCCCTCGCATAGGAAGGCGCGCTCGGCGCCCTCCTTGGGCAGGGCTCGGGGGCTCTTGTCGGTGTTCTGGGAACGGGGGTCCCCAGACTTGCCTGCCTGCGGCCCATGGCGTGGCTGAGCTAGCAGGCCCGTACGACCCATCTTCATTGACAAGGCATCCAAGACCCTCGCGAGGGGCCAAGCCTCGCGAGGCGGATGATGCAAGACCTCCTCAGGAGCGGCCTCGCCAGGCAGGCTCACGAGGGGCGAAGAGATCAAGGCAAGGCAAACCTTGTGAGGTCCTCGTGACGTGAGCCATGACGATCGAGACCAGGCGGGCGCCAGCATGCACAGCGTCCTTGTTTCCTCTTTGGTGCCAAGGGGCAAGCGTAGGCGCGGAGTACTGAGGCATCAAGCAAAGGTTTCCATATCGGTGCAATGAGACCAAGACCAGCAGGACGGCAAGACAGAGGTCACCATGGAGCCCAAGACGGTGTCACCACCAGAGCCTTTTGCAGGCGAAGACTACTTTTGTCAGGATAAGTTGTACTAGTTGTCCCCTTTCAAATTGGCCGTTGTTGGCTCCCTCCCCGCTCAATATTTGGGGAGAGGACCAGGGCCTATATAAGTAGAGCTAGCCACCACTGTAGGGGATAACTCATTCAGAGGCATCTCACCCACACAAGTTGGTCAAGCACAAGAACACCTCAACCTCAGGAGGCTGTTCTTCCCCTTGTACTGTTCATCATCAGCCCAAGAGGCAATCCACCACCACCACACTGGAGTAGGGTATTACACCACAACGGTGGCTCGAACCAGTATAAATCTTGTGTCTTTGTCTTGTGAGTTCGTCGGGTTCATCCGCGAGATCTTAGAGAGCTAGGGCATGGATCGGTAGGGAGGAGATCTTCGCGCACACCCCAGTGTTCGAACCTCGAGGGTTTTGCCGGAACCCATAATCCAACATTTGGCATGCCAGGTAGGGGTGTGCCGTAGCTTCTCTTCCGTCGATCTGCGCTCCGTCACCACCGCAATTTGCCCACATGGCAGGCGCCCTGCCACCGACTCCGACAGCCAGCGTTGACGATGGGGCCAGGGGGCACCGAGCCCTGGCCCCCGCCCTGCGGCGGGTGCGGTGGCCACCCAAGTTCAAGCCGGAGATGCCGCCACGCTACGACGGTGCAGCGGACCCGTCAGCTTTCCTGTTGGCATACGAGGAGGCCGTCCTCGAGGCCGGGGGTGATGACAAGGTCATGGCCAACTGGCTTCCCATGGCCCTCGCCGGCGAGCCGCGTGCCTGGCTGCTCAACCTTCCCGGATCCATGGTAGCGTCATGGGAGGAGCTGCGCGACCTCTTCACTGCATGCTACGTGGCACCGGCACCACGCGGTCGTGGCCCTTCTAGGCGGCTCACAGGCGCCGCCTTTAGATCGCCACATCAAGCCGTTCCTCCGCCAGATTGGTGCCGCTTCCAAGCGCTCGGGGGCTCCACCGGGCTAGGCTGCGCCTGAGGCCAACCTCACCATCAGCTCAGAAGACCACCCCGTCACCACCACCGGCTTGGTCATGCTTCCGATGCTCTGCACGCCCACCATCTACAACGTGGTCGTCACCAAGACCCTTATCGATGGCGGCGCTGGCCTCAACTTGCTCTCCGTGGAAGCCTTCAGCCTTCTTCAGGTGCTCCTCGAGCGGCTCAGCCTCAGCAAGCCTTTCTCAGGAGTTGGTGGCGGTGTTGCCCTCTCCCTGGGGCAGATCCGCCTTCCCGTCACCTTCGTCACGCGCGACAACTACCGAACCAAGCTGGTCAACTTTGACATCGCCCGCATCGGCCTCCCATACAACGCCATCCTCGGGTACCCAGCTCTGGCCCAGTTCATGGCGGCGACTCATCCAGCCTACAACCTCATGAAGATGCCTGGAAGCAAAGGTGTCCTCACCGTCAAGGGGGACACCAAGGAGGCCGTGACGGTGCTCAAACTTGCCTTCAAGACCGCTGCGGCGGTGCAGCCCGTCGGCGCCGGTGCCCCCGAGGCCAAGGAGGCCGCGCCAACCAAGAAGAAGCAGATGTTCACCCAAGACAAGGCAGAAACCAAGCAGGTGCCAGTCGACGAGGACGGGTCCTCAGGAGCCACCTTCACCATAGGTGCCGGCCTCAACCCCAGCCAAGAGGAAGCATTGGTGAAGTTCTTGCGCTAACAAGGATATATTCGCATGGGAGCCCAATCAGCTGGTGGGGGTCCCGAGAGAGGTGATTCAGCACCACTTAAGGGTATGCCCTAATGCGCGCCCTGTGAAGCAGCGAGCAAGGCGGCAGTCCACGAAGAAGCAGGCCTTCATTGTCCAAGAGACCCGCAAGTTGGACACGGCAGGTGCCATTCGTGAGGTCAGGTACCCCGAATGGCTAGCGAACCCCGTCGTGGTGCCAAAGAAAGGCGGGAAGGAGTGAATGTGCGTCGACTTCACCAACCTCAACAAGGCGTGCCCTCAAGATCCGTTCCCTCTCCCGCGCATCGACCAGATCGACTCCACCGCCGAGTGCGACCTGTTGTGATTCCTAGATGTGTTCTCAGGGTATCACCAAATCAAGATGGCGGTGGAAGATGTAGAGAAGACAGCATTCCTGACCTCGTGTGGTGTGTACTGCTACACCTGCATGCCCTTCGGACTACGCAACACGGGTGCGACCTTTCAGCGGCTGATGCACATCGCCTTAGGGCGAAAGCTCAGGAGAAACACGGAGGCCTACATCGACGACACTGTGGTGAAGTCTCGGGAGGCGAGAACCTTGATCCAAGACCTGGAGGAGACCTTCGAGAGCCTGCGCCAGGTGAACTTGCGGCTTAACCGGGAAAAGTGTGTGTTTGGTGTCCCTTCCGGCAAGCTACTGGGATTCCTCGTGTCACACAGAGGGATCGAGGCGAACCCGGAGAAGATCAAGGCCATTGAGGACATGAGCCCACCGCAGACCCTCAAGGAAATGCAGAAGCTGGCTGGTTGGGTGACTGTGTTGGGGCGCTTCATCTCCAAGCTGGGAGAGCGCGCCTTACCCTTCTTCAAGCTGATGAAGAAGAAGGGCCCGTTCGAGTGGACTCCGGAGGCCGACTGAGCCTTCCAAGACCTCAAGAGATACCAGCCCAGCCCTCAGGTGATGGTGGCGCCACGGCCTCTCGAGCCTCTAGTACTTTATCTTGCCACCACCCCATACTCCGCCAGCACTGCGCTAGTGGCGGTTCGGGAGGAGCACTAGGCCAAGAGCCCGCCGCGCCAAGCTACGCCGCCAGCCGAGATGACGCAAGATTACGAAGGTGCAGCAAGAGCCATAGCGGCAGCAACAGAAGACCAAGCTCGGCAGGACGATGCCGTAGAGATTCCCGCAAGCGATCAGGCGCCAGGGGTCCCACCACCTCAGGAGGCACCCCAGCTTTCACAAGACGCGAGCCTCACCAACACGCCGGTCCTCGTCGAGCACTCGGTGTATTTCATCAGCACGGTGTTGAGGGACGCGAGGGCACGATATCCCATGCCTCAGAAGCTCCTGCTCGCGCTCCTGGTGGCCTCGCGCAAGTTGCGGCACTACTTCCAGGGCCACCCTATCAAGGTCGTCTCGGCCTACCCATTGGAGAGGGTGCTCAGGAGCCCCAACTCCGCTGGAAGGGTCCCTGAGTGGAACATCGAGCTGCAGGCGTTCCAGTTCGAGTTCAGCACTACCAGGGTCATCAAGGGAGCCGCGCTCGCCGATTTTGTGGCAGAATGGACGGATGCCCGGCACATGAAGTGGGCGAGGACCGGTCCACCTCGCCAGGAAGTGAGGCTCCCGACGGATGGGTCATGTATTTTGATGGTGCCTTCGTGCACCAGGGCGCGGGGGCTGGAGCAGTACTCATCTCGCCCACGCAGGACAAGCTCTACTACACTGTGCAGCTCTGTTTTCAGCAGGGCGAGAAGGTCTCCAACAACCTCGCAGAATACGAAGGCCTCATAGCTGGCTTGAAGGCGGCGGCAGCTCTAGGGGTAAAGCGCCTCACCGTTAGGGGCGACTCACAGCTCCTAGTCAACTTCTCCAACAAAGTATATGAGCCAGAGGACGAGCACATGGAGGCGTACCTCACAGAAGTACGTAAGATGGAAAAGCAGTTCCTAGGCCTAGAGGCGCAGCATGTGCCCCGTGGCACCAACAAGGAAGCCGACGACATTGCCAGGAGGGCATCCAAGCAGCAGCCCCAAGAGCCTGGCGTCTTCGAGGAGCAGCTCTTCAATCCGTCAGCGACGCCACCACTTTCAAGCACGGCACGGCCTCGGGAGGAGCTCCCACAACTGCCTGCCATGGGAGCCCCAGCTTGTGACCCAACCTCAGGAGCTCGCTTGCTGTTGGCGCTCGAGCCCCAAGAAGGATGTTGGACTAAGGAATTCAAGGAATATCTGATGCAAGGGGCGCTACCGGAGAAGGAAGAGGACGCAGAGTGCGTGGCCTAGCAAGCCACGGCATACTGCATCCTAGACGGTGAGTTGTACAGGAAGCGACCAAATGATGTTTCGCTGCGTTGCATTTCCAGGGACCAGGGGAAGGAGTTGCTGATTGACATACATGGCGGGGACTGCGGACACCACTCGTCGTCACGGACTCTCGTCGACAAGGTGTTCCGCAGTGGATTCTACTGGCCCACGGCGCTCAGCGACGCAGCTGGGCTGGTGAAGTCTTGCAAAGCTTGCCAGTTCCACGCCAAGCAGATCCATCAGCCAGCTCAGGGCCTCCAGACTATACCGCTCACATGGCCGTTCGCGGTCTGGGGGCTGGATATCTTGGGCCCATTCCCTCGAGCGCCAGGGGGCTACCGCTACCTCTACGTCGCCATCGACAAGTTCACCAAGTGGGCGGAAGTGGAAGCCGTCTGCACCATCCTAGCTGATTCCGCGGTTAAGTTCATCAAGGGCCTCGTGAGCCGTTTCGGGGTCCCCAACCGCATCATCACCGACAATGGCTCGCAGTTCACCGGTAACCTCTTCAAAACATATTGTGCTAACCTTCGAACGCAGATCTGCTATGCTTCGGTGGCGCACCCCAGGAGCAATGGCCAGGCTGAACGCGCCAACGCGGAGGTCCTGAGAGGCCTCAAGACCAGGACCTTCAAGAAGAAGCTCGAGGCCTGCGGCAGGGGCTGGCACGACGAGCTCCAGTCCGTGCTGTGGTCCATCCGCACCACCGCCACTAGGCCAACGGGCGAGACCCCATTCTTCCTTGTCTACGGAGCCGAAGCGGTCCTCCCTCACGAGGTCAAGCATCGCTCCGCATGGGTCCTGGCGTTTGATGAAACGCAGCAGGACGCCACGCGGGGGATGGACCTCGTACTGGGGGAGGAACATCGCCGCGAAGCTGCACTGAGGGCGGCAAGGTACCAGCAGGCACTACGGCGATGCCACTGTCGCAACATCTGCTCCAGGACGCTCGAGGCAGGCGACCTCGTCCTGAGGCGGGTCCTCTCCAGGGAAGGGTTGCACAAGCTCTCACCCATGTGGGAGGGCCCGTTCAGGGTCGTCCATATCTCCAGGCCTGGCGCCACGCGCGTGGAGATACAGGACGGGGTGCCTATCCAGAACGCCTAGAACATCCAGCACCTCCGGAAGTTCTACCCATGAAGCAAGGCCCAGTGCCTGTGAAGAAAGGCCCAGTGCCTGTGAAGAAGGCCCGGTGCCTGTGAAGAATCACCGCCCGTGACACTCTCACGTAATAATGAGTGGGGCTGTACATGCCCCGGAGTCTCAGGAGTGCCGCCCTCGGGCCTCGGGGGCTCCCTCCCATGCCTAGTGGCAGCACTTAGCTCCGCGCTGGTGAGAAGACTTGAAGACTAGACTAGGTGCCGGACGCGGCTTTTCATTTGCTTTCCGTAGTTGGCTCGCCTTCTCTTAATCGAAGTTTGCTTCTGGTGTTCCCTGCTGATTTGGTTCCGTCGCCTTTTGCCGCCTTTTCCGAATCTAGTTCGCTTATGTTCTCTCTCTCTCGCATACCTCGCGAGGGGGCTAGGCAGGTGCCTTCACGAGGGTTTCTTCCTCCTGTGTTGGTCCTTCTCTTTGCGTTCGGTCTGCTTTCTCGCGAGGCACCCTCGTTCGAGCCCACAAGCCGGCACATCTCTCCTAATCCGTGCCCCTCGGGTACCGCGATATGAAGCGCTGGGTCAAGGCTCGGGTGAGCGATAAGTCTCCTAGCGAGCTTCCTAAAAAAATTTGCAGTTCCTGAGCAACCACTAAGCCAAGACGGGCATGAGGAAACAAGTGCCTCATGAAGAAGAGGTTGCCCCGAACGCGCCAAGCTAAGTTATCTCCGCACAAAATAACGACACAGCACGGAAATAACAAGCATAGTGTAATGATTGAGGAATCACAGTTCGATACACGCCCCTCCGGGCCCATACTGGTTTTATTTTGATGCAGGAAAGAAAAGAGAAACAAAACACAAGCGGCGTTGCAGCGAACCACGGGGGCAGGCCTCCAGCGACGTCTCGAGCTCAGCCGGATCCCTCCTCGCGTTTCACGGAGGCGCGGCGACAAGACGACCCGCTACCACCTTTGAAGCGAGCGCGGCGGCGTGGCGGCTGGTCGTAGCCGCTGCTGCTGGACTTTCACCAAGAGAAGAGTCACCGTAGCTGGACGACGTGCGGTCAGCGGGCTCGCCCTCGTCGCGGCCATCGACGAGACCAAGCACCTCCTCGCCGTCATTCGTCTCGGGGCAGCACCCGGCGCGGCGACCATCTTCCCCAAACACCCTCACATAGAGGGTCCCATCACCATCATACTTGAAACGGAGGGTGCACCGCCTGCCCAGGCCGCGCGCGCGGGCGAACGTCTGCCAACCGCAGGCCAGAGCTATGTTGCCCGCGGCGGAGACTTCAACCGCGACCCAGGAGGCCCTGTTGCGGCAGCCGTCCGCCTGCAGCCAGAGCCCGCCTGGACCAGAGGCCGGCAGCTCGTCGATGAAGAAGCGCGGAAGCTGAAGCCAGTTGCCGGTCGGATCCTCCGACCAGACAACGAACTCTGGCAGCACCTGTGTCGAGTGGAACCGTGGCCGGGGAGGCCGCGCAACCACGGCACGTCTCACCTCATCGACGGGGCTGCCGCGACCGGAGCGACCCCCACCACGCGTAGCGGTGCCACCCCGGGAGCGGGGAGCCACAGCGGGAGTCGTGGTGTGCTTGCGGGGACGGCCACGTCCCCGCTTGGGCGCCGGGGAGCCGGGGCCCTCATGAGGGGCCTTTCCTTTCCCCGCGGCGGAGAACCTCTTCGACGGCGCCATTGGACTCGGTGGTGGAGTAGAGGAGGAAGAAGCAGACGGAATGGCAAGAAGTGGGGTACGGGGGCTCCGCCCCTTCCCCATTTATAGCAGGAGAAGGCCAACCAGCGCCCCCCACGATCACAGGTAATGATGGTTTTCCATGCATGTCGCAGGGACTTGTCAAGTCGGGCAGTTGCCGAGGCAGCGTGGGGAAGCGGAGACGCCCACGTCCAATCAACCACCACGCGTCAACCGAGGCCGCAGGCTTTTGGGGCCCGCGACACTACGCGCTTGACCTTTGGCTTTGCCTCAAAGCCAAGCCCGAGTGCGCCTTGGGACCGGGGGCTACTGTCGGTGTTCTGGGAACGAGGATCCCCAGACTTGCCTGCCTGCGGCCCACGGCGTGGCTGAGCTAGCAGGCCCGTACGGCCCATCTTCATCGACAAGGCATCTAAGACCCTCGCGAGGGGCCAAGCCTCGCGAGGCGGACGACGCAAGACCTCCTCAGGAGCGGCCTCGCCAGGCAGGCTCACGAGGGGCGGAGAGATCAAGGCAAGGCAAACCTCGCGAGGTCCTCGTGACGTGAGCCATGACGATTGAGACCAGGCGGGCGCCAGCGCGTGCAGCGTCCTTGTTTCCTCTTTGGTGCCAAGGGGGCAAGCGCAGGCGCGGAGTACCGAGGTATCAAGCAAAGGTTTCCATATCGGTGCAATGAGACCAAGACCAGCAGGACGGGAAGACAGAGGTCACCATGGAGCCCAAGACGGTGTCACCACCAGAGCCTTTTGCAGGCGAAGACTACTTTTGTCAGGATAAGCTGTACTAGCTATCCCCTTTCAAATTGGTCGTTGTTGGCTCCCTCCCCGCTCAATATTTGGGGAGAGGACCAGGGCCTATATAAGTAGAGCTAGCCACCACTGTAGAGGATAACTCATTCAGAGGCATCTCACCCACACAAGTTGGTCAAGCACAAGAACACCTCAACCTCAGGAGGCTGTTCTTCCCCTTGTACTGTTCATCATCAGCCCAAGAGGCAATCCACCACCACCACACTGGAGTAGGGTATTACATTAAAACGGTGGCCCGAACCAGTATAAATCTTATGTCTTTGTCTTGTGAGTTCGTCGGGTTCGTCCACGAGATCTTAGAGAGCTAGGGCGTGGATCGGTAGGGAGGAGATCTTCGCGCGCACCCTAGTGTTCGAACCTCGAGGGTTTTGCCGGAACCCGTAATCCGACAGCTCTCTTCTGGAGGGCCTCAGACCTTGTCAACATCACGAGGGAGGCGCTTGGGCACCACTTGGAGGCATGCTTCATGACACGTCTCCCTCAGGAGGACACAAGGCGAGGAGCGCCCACCGCTCAGGAGTTCATTACCAAGCCCACTCAGGAACTGCAGGACGCGAGAGCCATGCGCGGCGACCGCCGCTCACCGGGCGCAGCTCCCCATCCAGGCGAGGATGCCGGGCTGCGCGTCTGTGTCGATGTCCCAGGGCTCAACCGGGCCGCGTCTCAGGAGCTCTTCTGGCCTTCGCGTGTGGGACGCTGCGAGGGCCCACCGCACAGCTACGTTCACATGCCTTTTGGCCTACCGAGCATGGCATCCGCCTATCAGCGCAATCTGCAGCGTGTCCTGGCGTCTCGGGAGGCTAGGCACCACACCGTCCTGACGGAGATGGAGATGGTCCTCAAGGAACCTCCTGGACCCCCAGAGCCTCCCGAGGCTCAGGGCCCCGGTGGCTCGTGAGGAGCAACCCCTTTGCCGCGTACCTTCAGCTGCCCCAACATCCCTTCATCAACAGAACCAGGTGACATTTTCCAAGTTTATTTAGCTGGGAGCGCCCTCAGGGCTGCATCATTCCAAGGCTGCGTGGGTCTGTCCCTGTGGCATGTATCCCATTTTATGTCTTTAGCCTACCTTGTTGGGGGCGCCCCTCGGGCTGCATCATCCCCAAGCCGCTCGGGTGTAACACCCCGGATGTAACTTTCCATATTTGTAACTCCAACTCTTGCCATTTTCGGCTATGTGTTATGATATTCCCTTCGTGGTCGGGTGTTGTCTTTCGTTTTGCATTTTGTTCATGTCATGCATTTCATATCATGTCATCATGTGCATCTCTTTTGCATACGTGTTCGTCTCATGCATCCGAGCATTTCCCCGTTGTCCGTTTTGCAATCTGACACTCCCACATGCACCGCACACCCCCTCTTGTCTCTTTTCATGAGCGGGTGTTAAACGTTCTCGGAATGGACCGAGTCTTGCCAAGTGGCCTTGGTACACCACCGGTACACCACCTGTCAAGTTTCGTTCCATTTGGAGGTCGTTTGACGCTCCAACGGTTAACCGGGTAACCGCAAAGGCCTTTTGTGTGTTGCAGCCAAACACCCCTCCAAACAGCCCAATAACCCATCTAAGCCCCCTCCATGCTCTCGGTCGTTCGATCACGATTGTGTGGGCGAAAACCGCACTCCATTTGGAGTCTCCTAGCTCCCTCTACCTATTTAAAGGCCCTCCCCCTCCATTTTCGCGGACGAAACTCTAGCCCCGCTCCTCCGCGTCGCCGGACGTGTCCGCCCGGCGCCGGACACGACCACCGCCACCTCACCCTGGCCAATCCCCCGCCGCCACGTCAGCGCCGCCGCCGCCCGCGTCCAACCGTGCCTCGCCACCTGTCGCCGCCGCCTCCCACCACCGCGGGGCCCAGATCCGGCCCGCGGGGCCCGAGTCGCCGCCCGCCGCCGCGCCCGTGCGGATCCCGTACGCCGCCGCCCGCAGACCCTGCGCCTCCGCCGCCGCCCGGGTCTCCGCCGGCCGCCGCCCGCACCCGAGCCGCCCTCGACGCGCGCCTCGCCGCCCCGCCCGTCGCCCGCGGATCCCGCGCCTTCGCCGGCCGCCGCCACTCCTCCCCCGCCACCCCGCACGCCTCGCCGCCCTGCCGCCGGTGCCGCCTCCCCCGACCCCGCCGGCAACGAGATCCGGCCGCCGTCTTCCTCTCCTCCGTTGCCTTGGCTTCCGTGCCACGGAACCCTAGATCTGGAGAGGTTAAACCCTGAAAATCCTCTAAGTCCCGAAGTTATCACATTATGATGCTATGTTCATCACATCATATCTCATTGCATACTGCTCCGTTTTGCGTGCAAGATATATCAAAATGTTCGTCAGTAGATGCTCTTCATTTTTTTCCATTGTGCCATGCTCGTTTGAGTCCATCTTGACTCCCAAATCTCTGGTGCAAGAGTGCTATACGATGTTTACTGCTGTTACTTATCAGAACTTTGTGTTTTGTTATTTTTGCTACATTTGATGTGCATCTTTTGGGCATGAGCTCTACAGGTGTTTTGATCTATGCCATGCCATCTTTACATAGGTGTATGCCATGTATTTTTGTGATCTATGTGGTGACTACCACAAGCATGCAAACTAGGCTTCGTGATGTTTCTTTTTCCTAGGACTTAGAATTTTTGCAAAGTCTTTTACTTGCTGTTATTTTGTTGCCATGTATCCATGTGTCTACAATGAGATCCATGCTTCTTTTGAGTATGCTAAGTAAGGATGTTTTGTCGATATAATTGTGCTCTATCCATCCATGCCATGTTTGCAATTATGGAGTGCCCTAGCATGTCTCAATCTTGCTCTACTTTTGCTATAAAATGTTCCTAGCAGAATGTTAACATGATATTCAATTTTGCCAAGGTTGTTGTAGTTGATCCATACATGCTATGAACTTGCTCTTGCCATGGTTAGCTTCATGAACAAGTCTGAAACCTGTTAACGAAACTTGCTATGTTTACATGGGTGCCATCATATCTTCGGTGCCTTTTTGGCTCATGGTCAGTAAGGGACTTTTGTTCCATGCATTTAGTAGATTCATTCCGTGCCTTGTTTTGCTATGATAAGTTCCTGTAGCATGTTGTTTGCTTGCTCTGAACATTGCTACCTAATGTTGTTTCAGCCATGTTCAGTATTTTCACCAAGTCTGTGAAGTTGTTATCTTTTGCGCTTTTGCCATGCTTGTTTGAACCTGTTATATTGTGATCTAGCCATAGCTCAATGTTCATCTTTTGTCAAGAATCTCCTATAGATCACTGCCATATGCTTTGCTGCTATGTTGGGGTGCTGTAGCATAGTTACTTGATGTATTCTAAGTGCTATCATGCTGTTAATCGCAGAATCGTGTCATTCTTGTTTTGCTTGCCATTTGCAAACCGTGCATCCGTTTCCGGTGATCTTTATATCGATTTCGACCGAAATCAACTCATCTTTCCAGTGGCATACTTGGTTTGCCAAGTTGATGCCTTGTTCGTCCTTTTTCTTCCAGAGCACGCATATGCATCGCATATCACATCTCGCATATCATGCATGTTTTGCATCATGTTGCTTGTCATTTCCCGTGATTGATTGTGGTTCCATTGCTTGTGTTCTTGCTGTGGGTAGAGCCGGGAGACGAGTTTGTTAACGAGGAACCTGTTGAATACGCTTATGAGGATCAAGCTTTCGACAACTCTGAGAACCTTGCAGGCAAGATGACCATACCCTCGAAATCACTTCTATCTTTGCTTTGCTAGTTGTTCGTTCTATTGCTATGCTGCGCTACCTACCACTTGCTATATCATGCCTCCCATATTGCCATGTCAAGCCTCTAACCATCCTTTCCTAGCAAACCGTTGTTTGGCTAAGTTACCGATTTTGCTCAGCCCTTCTTATAGCGTTGCTAGTTGCAGGTGAAGTTGAAGTTGGTTCCATGTTAGAACATGGATATTTTGGCATATCACAATATCTCTTATTTAGTTAATGCATCTATATATTTGGTAAAGGGTGGAAGGCTCGGCCTTATGCCTGGTGTTTTGTTCCACTCTTGCCGCCCTAGTTTCCGTCATACCGGTATTATGTTCCTTGAGTTTGCGTTCCTTACGCGGTTGGGTGATTTATGGGACCCCCTTGACAGTTCGCCTTGAATAAAACTCCTCCAGCAAGGCCCAACCTTGGTTTTACATTTGCCTACCTAAGCCTTTTTCCTTTGGGTTTTCGCGAGCCCGAGGGTCATCTTTATTTTAACCCCCGGGCCAGTGCTCCTCCGAGTGTTGGTCCAAACTAGAGCATCGTGCGGGACCATCCCTTGGAAACTTGGGTTACGTTGGTACCTGTACGCTTAGCTTATCCAGTGTGCCCTGAGAACGAGATATGTGCAGCTCCTATCGGGATTTGTCAGCACAGCGGGTGGTCTTGCCGGTCTTGTTTTACCATTGTCGATATGTCTTGTAAACCGGGATTCCGAGACTGATCGGGTCTTCCCGGGAGAAGGTTTATCCTTCGTTGACCGTGAGAGCTTATAATGGGCTAAGTTGGGATACCCCTGCAGGGTATTATCTTTTGAAAGCCGTGCCCGCGGTTATGAGGCAGATGGGAATTTGTTAATGTCCGGTTGTAGAGAACTTGACACTTGACTTAAGTAAAATCCATCAACCGTGTGTGTAGCCGTGATGGTCTCTTTTCGGCGGAGTCCGCGAAGTGAACACGGTTCGGGTTATGCATGAACGTAAGTAGTTTTCAGGATCACTTCTTGATCATTTCTAGCTTCGCGACCGTTGCGTTGCTTCTCTTCTCGCTCTCATTTGCGTATGTTAGCCACCATATATGCTTAGTTCTTGCTACAGCTCCACTTCATTACCCCATCCTTTCCTACAAGCTTAAATAGTCTTGATCTCACGGGTTTGAGATTACTGAGTCCTCGTGACTCACAGATTCTACCAAAACAGTTGTAGGTGCCGACGATACCAGTGCAGGTGACGCAACCAAGCTCAAGTGGGAGTTCGACGAGGAACGTGGTCGTTACTATGTTTCGTTTCCTGATGATCAATAGTGGAGCCCAGTTGGGACGATCGGGGATCTAGCATTTGGGGTTATCTTATTTTCATTTGGATTTGACCGTAGTCGGTCTATGTGTCGATTTTGGATGATGTATGAATTAATTTATGTATTGTGTGAAGTGGCGATTGTAAGCCAACTCTCGTTATCCCATTCTTGTTCATTACATGGGATTGTGTGAAGATGACCCTTCTTGCGACAATACCTACAATGCGGTTATGCCTCTAAGTCGTGCCTCGACAGGTGGGAGATATAGCCGCATCGTTGGCGTTACAAGTTGGTAATCAAAGCCATCCCCGACTTAGGAGCCCCCTGCTTGATCGAATCGCTGGCGTTGTTGAGTCTAGAACAAAAATGTTTTGAGTCTTAAGATTATATATATCGGAGAGTAGGATTCTTTTTACTCCTCAGTCCCTTTGTCGCTCTGGTGAGGCCTCCTGACCTAGAAGTTTTGAGTCTTCTCTCCTCAAATTTCACTAAAAAAATTTAGGATCACGCGGGTATCTTAGAATCGTTCCGATGGTTTTGTGACGAGAACATTGTTCTTGGTGCCTCCTGACATTTAGGGGTTGTGGCAGTGTCCCGGAGAGTTGAGCTCCGAGGTGTTGTCGTCACAATTTTATCGTTGCAGTTCTGGAATACCTGAGTTTCGCCGACATCGAAAATCTCTTTTATGCAGTTGTTGGTGAGATCACCTCGACGCCACCCAGTACTGGGGCGGGGGTATTGCCATAACTCGTATAACGGATGCTTTTCGAAGGTTGAGGTACACGATTTCCGAAGGTTTCTTGGTTATGTGTTGACGGATGGATACAGCTGGATCTAGGGATTGCTAGTTTGGGTGATATATTTTGTGTCCCCTGTATCCCCAACACCAGATTGCATAACCAGGAAGTTTCGGGAGTTTATAGGTGGGATTCAAGTAGCTCTTAGCATTTCTTCCCGCAGATATTTGGTTTGTGATTGGGTAATCCTTACCATTTATTTGTTCCAGTTGCACCTTGTTATTTTATTCATCAATCTCTTATCAAGTGGCTTCTCACCTTAATGGAAGTGTGATGATTTACTATGGAATTCCTTCGTTCATCCTCGTTCGAATGTTTATTGTGAAGACTATATGTTGCAATTTCTATCAGTTGATTCAACTTGTCTATTTGTCTATCAAGATGCTAACGGATGTCACCCTCTTCAGGATGGCTCCACCAACGCGTCAGAATCCGGAACGCAATGAGGGGAGTCAGGCGAACCCTCCGCCACCACCTCCGCTTCGGAGGCATGGCAAGCTATCATGGCAGCCACCAACGCCAATGCTTAGATGATTTTGCAACTCTTGCTAGAACGCACCCAAGGGCAAGGCAACCAAGGTAATCAAGGCCAAGGCAACAATCAGCCTCACTTCGCTACCCTCAATCAGTTCCTCGCAAATCAGCCGAAGTCTTTCAGCTACTGTGCCGAGGCCACAGACGTCGATGATTGGCTCGTGGACATCAACAAGCAGTTTGAATGTAGAAATGTCAGGCCTGAGGACTTTGTCAAGTTCGCTTCTTTTCAACTCAAGGATCAAGCTGCCGAGTGGTAACAACAATACAAAGATTCCAGGGGAGGTCGTGTGATTACCTGGGATGATTTCCGCCGAGACTTCAAAGCTCACCACATTCCACAAAGTGTTTTTGAGAGCAAGCATGAGGAGTTCCGCAATCTCAAGCAACGCAGCATGTCCGTGTATCAATACAATACCCAATTTCAGAAACTCGCTCGCTTCGCTAAGCAAGACGTTCCTGATGAAAAGAGCATGATCTATCAATTCAGAGGTGGCCTTAGAGAAGATTTGCAATTACCTCTCGTGCTTTTTGAGCCGACCAAGTATGATGATTTCTACAATATGGCACTGAAGCAAGAGGCTGCTCAGCTCAAGTGTGAGGCTTCTAAGAAGAGAGTCAGGGACGCAGTTCAATCTTCTTCTTCCTCACTAGTGGCTGCTAAGCAACAGAAGTTCTGGTTGCCTCCTCCTCCTCCGTTTCGTCAGCCTTACCAGCAGAAGAACAAAGGTGTCCATGGATCTTCCCACCCACCCAACCCTGGCTATCAGAACAAGTCTCAGAATCAAGCTCCAAAGTCGAATGCTCCTTATCATCATCCACTCTCAGAGGTGGCTTGCAACAAGTGTCAGCGGAAAGATCACTATGCTAACAAGTGCTTCAACCAAAGGCGCCTTCCGACTCCTCCTCCTGTGAGATCTTCCAGCAATGCAGTGGTCAAGCATAATCCCAAGTCTGCAAAGGTGAACATGATGAATGCAGCTCAAGCAGAGGAATCTACTGATGTGATAATGGGTAACCTTCCTGTTAATGACTTTCCTGCAAAAGTTCTTTTTGACACTGGTGCATCGCATTGTTTCATGTCAAGATCATTTGTTGCAAAGCATGATTTCATTTCGGAAATGTTGGAAAAACCCATGGGAGTTGTTTCTCCGGGCTCTTCTATGAGGGCTACCACAATGATTCCGGATGTTTCTATCAATATGGGCAACTATAAATTTCTGTCTAAACCTTTTGTTCTTGGCGACTCTGATATTGATCTAATTCTCAGGATGGACTGGCTTTCTAAGCACAAAGCTCAACTTGATTGTGCTGCCAGGGAAATTCAATTGACACACTCTTCTGAGGATGTGATCATCTATGCCGCTCGTGATGAGATCATTCGGTTATTTTCTCTCAATGAGAAGGGCGAGCTAGACGCAATTTCTCAAATTCCAGTCGTTTGTGAGTACCAAGATGTCTTTCCAGAAGAGCTTCCGGGTATGCCTCCTCACCAGCCAGTTGAGTTTGTTATCGATCTTGAGCCCGGCACGGAACCCGTTTGCAAGCGTCCTTACAAGCTTGGACCCAAGGAGCTGAAAGAATTTAAGAAACAGCTCGATGAACAAGAGCGTCTGGGTTTGATCAGACCGAGTTCATCTCCATGGGGTTGTGGTGTTCTTTTTGTCTAGAAGAAGGATGGCACGGACCGACTTTGTGTCGACTACCGTCCATTGAACAAGAAGACAATCAAGAACAAGTATCCACTCCCCAACATCAATGAGCTATTCGAGCAACTCAAAGGTGCTAAAGTTTTCTCCAAGCTTGACCTTCATATGGGTTACCATCAGATTCGCATTCGTGAAGAGGATATTCCCAAGACAGCATTCAGAACAAGCTTTGGTTCTTATGAATATACTGTGATGTCTTTCGGCCTTGTCAATGCTCCTCCAACATTCTCTCGAATGATGAACTTCATCTTCAACCCCTATACCAATGAATTCGTGCTGGTGTATCTCGATGATATCTTGGTCTTCTCCAAGAATAAGAAGGATCATGCCAAACATTTGTGGTTGGTGCTCGACAAGCTCAGAGAGTATCAATTCTATGCGAAGTTTTCCAAATGTGAGTTTTGGCTTGATGAAGTTCTTTACCTTGGTCATATCATCTCTGCCAAGGGCATCGCTGTTAATCCCGAGAAGGTGTCTGAAATTCTGAATTGGGAACCTCCTCAGAATGTCAAGCAGCTCCGCAGTTTCCTTGGTCTTGCAAGCTATTGCCGAAGATTCGTTGAGAATTTCTCTAAGATTGCAAAGCCTCTTTCCAACCTCCTCCAAAACCATGTGAAGTATGTCTGGACTCCTGAGTGTGACGTTGCTTTCAACACTCTCAAAGAGAAACTCGTCACAGCTCCTGTCTTAACTCCTCCTGACGAATCCAAGCCATTCGAAGTTTTCTGTGATGCTTCTCTTCAAGGTCTCGGTGCTGTGTTAATGCAAGAGAAGAAAGTTGTGGCCTATACCTCTCGTCAGTTGAAGCCCAACGAAAAGAACTACCCCACTCATGATCTTGAGTTGGCAGCAGTTGTCCATGCATTAATAACATGGAGACATCTCTTGTTGGGAAGAAAAGTGGACATATTCACCGATCACAAGAGTCTCAAGTACATCTTCACTCAGCCAAACCTCAACCTCAGGCAAACTCGATGGGTCAAAATGATTCAAGAGTACAATCCGAGTATTGATACTCCAGGCAAGGCCAACGTCATTGCAGATGCTTTGAGCAGGAAGGCTTATTGCAACAGCTTAATTCTCAAGCCATTCCAACCGGATCTTTGTGAAGCTTTCCGCAAACTGAATCTTCAAGTTGTTCCTCAAGGCTTTCTTGCCAACCTCCTAGTCTCTCCTACTTTGGAAGATCAAATTCATGAGGCACAACTCCTGGATACCATGGTGAAGAAGGTGAAACGTGGTATTGACAAGGGTCTTTCCAAATACAAGTGCTATCGCATTGATGACAGAGACACTTTATTCTTCGAGGACCGGATTGTGGTTCCTAAAGGTGTTCTAAGGAAAGTCATTATGAACGAGGCGCAAAATTCTCTTCTTTCCATTCATCCTGGAAGTACGAAGATGTACCATGACCTCAAGCAGTCGTATTGGTGGACTCGAATGAAGCGAGAAATCGCTCAATTCGTGGACGAATGTGATGTCTGTCGAAGGGTGAAAGCAGATCACCAACGACCAGCTGGTCTCCTCCAACCTCTTGCTATTCCAGAATGGAAGTTTGATCATATCGAAATGGACTTCGTGACTGGATTTCCTAAGTCCAAGCACGGAAATGATGCTATCTTCGTTGTCATCGACAAGCTTACTAAAGTGGCTCATTTCCTTCCAATCAAAGAATCTATCACAGCAGCTCGGTTAGCAGAGCTATACACCTCCAGGATTGTATCCTTGCACGGCATTCCACAATTGATTTCTTCAGATCGTGGAAGCATCTTCACTTCTAAGTTCTGGGACTCCTTCCAGAAGGCCATGGGCACCAACATTCGCTTCAGCACAGCTTACCATCCTCAAACTAGTGGCCAAGTCGAGCGAGTCAATCAAATCCTTGAAGATATGCTCAGGGCTTGTATCATTTCCTTTGGCATGAAGTGGGAAGATTGTCTTCCATATGTCGAGTTCTCCTACAACAACAGCTTCCAAGCGAGTTCGGGCAAGGCCACATTCGAGATTCTATATGGAAGAAAGTGCCGTACTCCTCTCAATTGGTCAGAGACTGCTGAACGCCAACTTCTTGGCAATGACTTAATCACAGAGGCTGAAGAAATGTGTAAAGTCATCCGTGAAAATCTCAAAGCCGCGCAATCGCGCCAGAAGAGTTACTATGATAGCAAGCACCGTGACTTGGCTTTCGAGATCGGAGACCATGTCTACCTCCACGTCTCTCCAGTGAAAGGCACTCGTCGCTTCGGTATCAAAGGGAAGCTTGCCCCTAGATACGTGGGTCCTTTCAAGATCATTGGCAAAAGAGGCGACCTCGCCTATCAACTTGAGCTTCCCTCCAACTTCGCGAATGTGCACGATGTGTTCCACGTGTCACAGCTGCGCAAGTGCTTCAAGACTCCTGAGCGCACCATAAACTTCGAAGAGATTGACCTCCAAGAAGATCTGTCTTATCATGAGCACCCCATGGCTATTCTTGAAGAAACTGACCACAAGACTCGCAACAAGTCAATCAAAATCCTGAAAGTGAAGTGGTCAAACCATTTCGACCGAGAAGCCACCTGGGAGCGCGAGGACCACCTCCGTTCCGAATATCCGGAGTTCTTTCAGTCCTAGATCTCGGGACGAGATCCTCTCGTAGTGGTGGAGTGTTGTAACACCCCGGATAACTTTCCATATTTGTAACTCCAACTCTTGCCATTTTCGGCTATGTGTTATGATATTCCCTTCGTGGTCGGGTGTTGTCTTTCGTTTTGCATTTTGTTCATGTCATGCATTTCATATCATGTCATCATGTGCATCTCTTTTGCATACGTGTTCGTCTCATGCATCCGAGCATTTTCCCCGTTGTCCGTTTTGCAATCCGACACTCCCACATGCACCGGCGCACCCCCTCTTGTCTCTTTTCGTGAGCGGGTGTTAAACATTCTCGGAATGGACCGAGTCTTGCCAAGTGGCCTTGGTACACCACCGGTAGACCACCTGTTAAGTTTCGTTCCATTTGGAGGTCGTTTGACGCTCCAACGGTTAACCGGGTAACCGCAAAGGCCTTTTGTGTGTTGCAGCCAAACACCCCTCCAAACAGCCCAATAACCCATCTAAGCCCCCTCCATGCTCTCGCGGACGAAACCCTAGCCCCGGTCCTCCGCGCCGCCGGACGTGTCCGCCCGGCGCCGGACACGACCACCGCCACCTCACCCCGGCCAATCCCCCGCCGCCACGTCAGCGCCGCCGCCGCCCGCATCCAACCATGCCTCGCCACCTGTCGCCGCCGCCTCCCACCACCGCGCGGCCCGCGGGGCCCAGATCCAGCCCGCGGGGCCCGAGTCGCCGCCCGCCGCCGCGCCCGTGCGGATCCCGTACGCCGCCGCCCGCGGACCCTGCGCCTCCGCAGCCGCCCGGGTCTCCGCCGGCCGCCGCCGCTCCTCCGCCGGCGCCGGCACCCGAGCCGCCCTCGCCGCCCCGCCCGTCGCCCGCGGATCCCGCGCCTTCGCCGGCCGCCGCCGCTCCTCCGCCGCCACCCCGCACGCCTCGCCGGCCCGCCGCCGGTGCCGCCTCCCCCGACCCCGCCGGCAACGAGATCCGGCCGCCGTCTTCCTCTCCTCTGTTGCCTCGGCTTCCGTGCCACGGAACCCTAGATCTGGAGAGGTTAAACCCTGAAAATCCTCTTAAGTCCCGAAGTTATCACATTATGTTGCTATATTCATCACATCATATCTCATTGCATACTGCTCCGTTTTGCGTGCATGATATATTGAAATGTTCGTCACGAGATGCTCTTCATTTTGTTCCATTGTGCCATACTCGTTTGAGTCCATCTTGATGCCCAAATCTCTGGTGCAAGAGTGCTATATGATGTTTACTGCTGTTACTTATCAGAACTTGGTGTTTTGTTATTTTTGCTACATTTGATGTATGCATCTTTTGGGCATGCGCTCTACAGGTGTTTTGATCTATGCCATGCCATATTTACAGAGGTGTATGCCATGTATTTTTGTGATCTATGTGGTGACTAGCACAAACATGCAAACTAGGCTTCGTGATGTTTCTGCTTTCAGGGACTTAGGATTTTGCTAAGTCTTTTACCTGCTCTTATTTTGTTTCCATGTATCCATGTGTCTACAGTGAGATCCATGCTTCTTTTGAGTATGTTCGGGCCTGGCCCAGTGGCATGTATCTTCCCTGCATTTACTTGAGCCAGTTTGTTTCCATGCTTAATCTATCTATGATTGTCACCTGCCTGATTGTCCCCACCACGGGAGCCGCGCGCCGATCGTTTGTCTTCGGGACCCTTCGCATGAGAAAGGTTAGGCATGGCGTCTGTGCTCGGGCCCGTCCCTGCAGCATCGATAAATCCAAGGGCTGAGCTCTGTCTTGCGGGCCGGCCTCGCTCACGTCACCTCCTGGGGCCGTTGGTGCTTGGCCTTCTCACGCGATAACCTCAGGAGATTCGTTCGGGACAGGTTGTCTGACCACCTCGCAAGACCCACACAGCGAACAAGAACCAAGATCAGGCGCAACCCGCCTTGAGGTAGGGCCTCGTGAGTCCCGCGCTGGCTCACGAGTGCCCAGACACACCTCGTCTAGCCCTGCCGTGCAAGCCACGTGTCAGGGCGGGGCTGTACACGCCCCGGGGGCTCTTCACAGTAGGGAGTCCCCTCCCACATACCAGTGGAAGCACCATGCTCCGCGCTGGCCATCGACACTACCGAGGAGCGGCTATGCCCGTGCAAGTGCGGAAGCGCTATGCTTCACGCTGGTGATAAACAATTGAGGGCGGCCCCACCGCAACGCTTCCCCTCAGGGAGCCCCTGAGCTCAGTGTCCGACCTCACCGCAACGCCTCCCCTCGGGAGAGTCGCGCGAGGGGGCTGGGCACGGGGGCTGCGCTCGAGTCACGCCCAAGCGTACGCCACCCAACCAGGTACCCCGGACCTGGTCGTCGCGTGCCCCTCCCGAGCCGAGCCTCGGCGAGGGCAAAGGTATGAAGGTTGTTTGCACGTCAAGGGGGACTCCTGAGCATAGCGACTCAGGAGCCTAACTGATCACATAGCCCCTCACTCCTTGGTTCCGTCCTGGTCTCCGGTCGGCCCAACGGCGGTTGAGGTATGGGCGGGGTCGGGCTCTACCGACGTAGAACACTAAACCCACCCTCGCGTCTCCTTCCTATAAGTTGTTTGCGCGTCAAGGGGTACTCCTGAGCATCGCGACTCAGGAGCCTAACTGGTCACGTAGTCCCTCACTCCTTGGTCTCGTCCTGGTCTCCGGATGACCCAACGGCGGCTGAGGTATGCACGGGGCCGGGCTCTGCCAACGCAGAACGTAAAGCAAATAGGAAGAAAATCGCAAAATCTCAAAGCAAATATTAGAAGCCATATTGTTCTCCCAAGTACCAAACACAGGTTTAAACGCCTCCGTGAGGCATGATGCGTGTTGCAGGAATAAAACAGGAAAGCAGCCGCAGGTCACCCCTGGACACCACCGTCGCCCGCCAAAGGTGCTCCTTCCTTGGTGGCATCGCCTCCACTTGTGCCACCGGTCGAAGGCACGAGAGCAAAGGCGCGGAACTTCTTCAGCAGGACCTCCACCTGACCTTTCACGGCCGCGGCCGCGACCGTATAGTGTTCATCAGCCACGGGCTCCAGCAGCTCGTCAAGGTGAGTGGTAGGGTCGCAAAGATGGAGGTGGCTGAAGACCCGCGTCAGCGCGGCTAAGGAAAGAACATGGGATTCTTCCTCGGCCATGGGACCGATGCCGCTCACAACCTCCTCAAGGGCGGCAACCAAGTAGGGAAGCAGCTAGGCGGGGCCGTCCTCGTCGGTGGTCAGTGGCCTCTCCAAGCCCTTCTCATAGAGTGACTTCAGAGCCTCGCGAGACCTCTTCCCGAGAAGCGCGAAGGCCGCGCGGTCCTTAGCCAGAACCTTCGCCTTCGCATCAAGTTCGGCTTGCCCCACCTTCACCTTCCGTTCTAGCTCCTCCAGTCGGTCGCGCTCAATGGCCTGCGCCTTTGCCGACTGCTCCAGCTCGGCGTCGTGACCCTTGACGGCGTCCTCCCGGGCCTTCGTCTTCTCCTCCTCCGCCTGACAGCCACGGGCTTCCTCTGCGCGTTTGCTGCGCGGGGTCTTCAGCTCGGCCTCTAGCGCCTGGCAGCGACTCTTGGCGGCCTCGACGTCCCTCAGCGCCGCCTCGCGAGTGGCCGCTGCCTGGGCGGCGGCCTGCTTCTCCTTCTCAGAGGTCGCCACGGCCTGGCTCAGCGCCGCTCAAACAGACACGTCGGAACAGAGCCAGCTAGAAACTATCTCCAAACGCCCAGCCACCAGGAGGGGGTCGGCGCCTTGAAGATCTTCTCGCAGTCGGGTCATCTCTAGAAAGGCGTGCTCCAAGACGTCACGGGAGGCAGGAGGACTTGGGATCAGCGGTGCAGCAGGAGGTGGAGGAGAAGGTATTGTCACCACTGCCTGGAGAACTGGGGGCTCCTAAGCCCTGGAGGCTTCAGCAGCCGAGCCGGACTCCGGTGCCTCCGGAGCCCGCGAGGTCACGGGGGCTGATACGTTCATTTTGCATCATGCTTTTATATCGATATTTATTGCATTATGGGCTGTTATTACACATTATGTCACAATACTTATGCCTATTCTCTCTTATTTTTCAAGGTTTACATGAAGAGGGAGAATGCCGGCAGCTGGAATTCTGGGCTGGAAAAGGAGCCAATATTGGAGACCTATTCTGCACAACTCCAAAAGTCCTGAAACTCCACGGAAGTTATTTTTGGAAATAATAAAAAATAATGGGTGAAGACATTACCAGAGGGGGCCCACACCCTGGCCACGAGGGTGGGGGGCGCGCCCTACCCCCCTGGGCGCGCCCCCTGCCTCGTGGGCCCCCTGTTGGCGCTCCGGTGCCCATCTTCTGCTATATGAAGTATTTCGTCCAAAGAAAAATCATAAGCAAGCTTTCGGGACGAGACTCCGCCGCCACGAGGCGGAACCTTGGCGGAACCAATCTAGGGCTCTGGCGGAGCTGTTCTGCCGAGGACACTTCCCTCCGGGAGGGGGAAATCATCGCCATCGTCATCACCAACGCTCCTCTCATCGGGAGGGGGGCAATCTCCACCAACATCTTCACCAGCACCATCTCCTCTCAAACCCTAGTTCATCTCTTGTATCCAATTCTTGTCTCTAAGTCTGAGATTGGTACCTGTAGGTTGCTAGTAGTGTTGATTACTCCTTGTAGTTGATGCTAGTTGGTTTATTTGGTGGAAGATCATATGTTCAGATCCATTATGCATATTAATACCCCTCTGATTATGAACATGAATATGCTTTGTGAGTAGTTATGTTTGTTCCTGAGAACATGGGAGAAGTCTTGCTATTAGTAGTCATGTGAATTTGGTATTCGTTCGATATTTTGATGAGATGTATGTTGTCTCTCCTCTAGTCGTGTCATGTGAACGTCGACTACATGACACTTCACCATTATTTGGGCCTAGAGGAAGGCATTGGGAAGTAATAAGTAGATGACGGGTTGCTAGAGTGACTAAAGCTTAAACCCTAGTTTATGCGTTGCTTCGTAAGGGGCTGATTTGGATCCATATGTTTCATGCTATGGTTAGGTTTACCTTAATACTTCTTTTGTAGTTGCGGATGCTTGCAATAGGAGTTAATCATAAGTGGGATGCTTGTCCAAGTAAGGATAGCACCCAAGCACCGGTCCACCCACATATCAAATTATCAAAGTACCGAACGCGAATCATATGAACGTGGTGAAAACTAGCTTGACGATAATTCCCATGTGTCCTCGGGAGGACATTTCTCTATATAAGAGTTTGTCTAGGCTTGTCCTTTGCTACAAAAAGGATTGGGCCATCTTGCTGCACCTTGTTTACTTTCATTACTTGTTACCCGTTACAAATTATCTTATCACAAAACTATCTGTTACCTATAATTTCAGTGCTTGCAGAGAATACCTTGCTGAAAACCGCTTATCATTTCCTTCTGCTCCTCGTTGGGTTCAACACTCTTACTTATCGAAAGGACTACGATAGATCCCCTATACTTGTGGGTCATCAAGACTCTTTTCTGGCGCCGTTGCCGGGGAGTGAAGCGCCTTTGGTAGGTGGAATTTGGTAAGGAAAAATTGATATAGTGTGCTAAAATTTACTATCACTTGTTATATGGAAAGTAATCCTTTGAGGGGCTTGTTCGGGGTATCTTCACCTTGACCAGTAGAGCAAAGAGTTGCTCCTCAACCTACTGAACCTACTGAAAATGAAAATGTTTACTTTGAAATTCCTTCGGGTATGATAGAGAAACTGCTAGCTAATCCTTTTGCAAGAGATGGAACATTGCATCCCGATTTACACTTAATCTATGTGGATGAAGTTTGTGGATTATTTAAGCTTGCAGGTATGCCCGATGATGTTATCAAGAAGAAGGTCTTTCAATTATCTTTGAAGGGAGATGCATTGACATGGTATAGGCTATGTGATGATATGGGATCATGGGACTACATACGGTTGAAATTGGACTTCCATCAGAAGTTTTATCCTATGCATCTTGTTCATCGTGATCGTAATTATATATATAATTTTTGGCCTCGTGAAGGAGAAAGCATCGCTCAAGCTTGGGGGAGGCTTAAGTCAATGTTATATTCATGTCGCAATCATGAACTCTCAAGAAATATGATTATTCAAAATTTTTATGCTTGGCTTTCTGACAACAATCGCTCCATGCTCGATACTTCTTATACTGGTTCCTTTATGATGAAGACTATTGAATTCAAATGGGATTTATTGGAAAGAATTAAACGCAACTCTGAAGATTGGGATCTCGATGAAGGTAAAGATTCGGGTATAACACCTATGTTTGATTGTGTTAAATCTTTTATGGATACCGATGTTTTCCGTAAATTTAGAACTAAATATGGACTTGACTCTGACATAGTAGCTTCTTTTTGTTAATCTTTTGCTGCTCACGTTGATCTCCCTAAGGAGAAGTGGTTTAAATAAAATTCCCCCGTTGAAGTAAAAGTAGTTGCACCTATTAAAGTTGAAGAAAAGACTATCACTTATAATGATCCTATTGTTCCTACTACTTATGTTGAGAAACCACCCTTCCCTGTTAGGATAAAGGATCATGCTAAAGCTTCAACTGTGGTTCGTAAAAGTAATATTAGAACTTATGCACCCCCTGAGCAAGTCCAAGTTGAACCTAATATTGCTATTGTTAAGGATCTCTTAGCTGATAATATCAATGGGCATGTTATTTATTTATGTGATGAGACCGCTAGAATTGCTAAACCTGGTGCTAAAGATAAACATAGACCTGTGGTAGGCATGCCTGTTATTTCTGTTAAAATTGGACATCATTGCTATCATGGCTTGTGTGATATGGGTGCTAGTGCTAGTGCAATACCTATCTCTTTATATAAAGAAATTATGCATGATATTGCACCCGCTGAGTTAGAATATATAGATGTTACAATTAAGCTTGCCAATAGAGATACTATTTCACCAATTGGGATTGTTAGAGATGTTGAACTCTTGTGTGGGAAAACTAAATATCCTGCTGATTTCCTTGTTCTTGGTTCCCGACAAGATAGCTTTTGTCCCATTATATTTGGTAGACCCTTCTTGAACACTGTTAATGCTAGGATAGACTGCAAAAAGGATGTTGTTACTATTGGTTTAGGTGATATGTCTCATGAGTTTAATTTTTCTAAATTTCGTAGACAACACCGTGAAGAGGAATTGCCTGGTAAGGATGAAATTATTGGTCTTGCTTCTATTGTCGTGCCTCCTAGTGATCCTTTAGAACAATATTTGCTAGACCATGAAAATGATATGTTTATGAATGAAAGAATGGAAATAGATGAAGTATTGTTTAAACAAGGACCTATTCTGAAACACAACTTGCCTGTTGAAATCCTAGGGGATCCTCCTCCACCCAAGGGTGATCCCGTGTTTGAGCTTAAACCTTTGCCTGATACTCTTAAATATGCTTATCTTGATGAAAAGAAGATATATCCTATTATTATTAGTGTTAACCTTTCAGAGCATGAGGAAGAGAAATTATTGAAAACTCTGAAGAAGCACCGTGCTGCTATTGGATATACTCTTGATGATCTTAAGGGCATTAGTCCCACTCTATGTCAACACAAAATAAATTTGGAGAAAGACGCCAAACCAGTTATTGATCACCAACGACGGCTGAATCCTAAGATGAAAGAAGTGGTAAGAAAGGAAATACTAAAGCTCCTTCAGGCAGCTATAATTTATCCCGTTCCTGATAGTCACTGGGTAAGTCTTGTCCATTGTGTCCCTAAGAAGGGAGGTATTACTGTCATTCCTAATGATAAAGATGAATTGATTCCGCAAAGATTACAACTTATAGGATGGTAATTGATTTACGCAAATTAAATAAAGCTACTAAAAAATATCATTACCCCTTGCCATTCATTGATCAAATGCTAGAAAGATTATCCAAACACACACATTTTTGCTTTCTAGATGGTTACTCTGGTTTCTCTCAAATACCAGTGCTAGCTGATGATCAAGCAAAGACCACTTTTACTTGCCCTTTCGGTACTTTTGCTTATAGACGTATGCCTTTTGGTTTGTGTAATGCACCTGCTACCTTTCAAAGATGCATGATGGCTATATTCTCTCATTTTTGTGAAAAGATTTGTGAGGTTTTCATGGACGATTTCTCCGTTTATGGATCCTCTTTTGATGATTGCTTGAGCAACCTTGATCGAGTTTTGTAGAGATGTGAAGAAACTAATCTTGTCTTGGATTGGGAGAAGTGCCACTTTATGGTTAATGAAGGCATTGTCTTGGGGCATAAAATTTCTGAAAGAGGCATTGAAGTTGATAAAGCTAAAGTTGATGCTATTGAAAAGATGCCATGTCCCAAGGACATCAAAGGTATAAGAAGTTTCCTTGGTCATGCCAGTTTTTATAGGAGGTTCAATAAGGACTTCTCAAAAATTTCTCGGCCTCTGACTAATCTATTACAAAAAGATATACCTTTCGTTTTTTATGATAATTGTGTAGAAGCATTTGAAATACTTAAGAAAGCATTGATCTCTGCACCTATTGTTCAGCCACCTGACTGGAATTTACCCTTTGAAATTATGTGCGATGCTAGTGATTATGCTGTAGGTGTTGTTCTAGGGTAAAGAGTTTATAAGAAATTAAATGTTATTCAATATGCTAGTAAAACTCTAGACAATGCTCGGAGAAATTATGCTACTACTGAAAAAGAATTATTAGCAGTTGTATTTGCTTGTGATAAGTTCAGACCTTATATTGTTGATTCTAAAGTAACTATTCACACTGATCATGCTGCTATTAAATATCTTATGGAAAAGAAAGATGTCAAACCTAGACTTATTAGATGGGTCCTCTTGCTACAAGAATTTGATTTGCATATTATTGATAGAAAGGGAGTTGAGAACCCCGTTGGAGACAACTTGTCTAGGTTAGAAAATGTTCTTGATGACCCACTACCTATTCATCATAGCTTTCCTGATGAACAACTGAATGTCATAAATGCTTCTCGTATTGCTCCATGGTATGTTGATTATGCTAATTACATTGTTGCTAAATTTATACCACCTAGTTTCACATACCAGCAAAAGAAAAAGTTTTTCTATGATTTGAGACATTACTTTTGGGATGACCCACATCTTTATAAAGAAGGAGTAGATGGTGTTATTAGACGTTGTGTACCTGAGCATGAACAGGAACAGATCCTACGCAAGTGTCACTCTGAGGCTTATGAAGGGCGCCACGCTGGAGATAGAACTACACATAAGGTATTGCAATCCGGTTTTTATTGGCCTACTCTCTTCAAGGATGCTCATAAGTTTGTCTTATCTTGTGATGAGTGTCAAAGAATTGGTAACATTAGTAGACGTCAAGAAATGCCTATGAATTATTCACTTGTTATTGAACCATTTGATGTTTGGGGCTTTGATTATATGGGACCGTTTCCTGCCTCTAATGGATATACACATATTTTAGTTGTTGTTGATTACGTTACTAAGTGGGTAGAAGCTATTCCAACTAGTAGTGTTGATCATAACACCTCTATTAAGATGCTTAAAGAAGTTATTTTTCTGAGGTTTAGAGTCCCTAGATATTTAATGACTGATGGTGGTTCACATTTCATTCATGGTGCCTTTCGTAAAATGCTTGCCAAGTATGATGTTAATCATAGAATTGCATCTCCTTATCACCCACAGTCTAGTGGTCAAGTAGAATTGAGTAACAGAGAGCTTAAATTAATTTTGCAAAAGACTGTTAATAGATCTAGAAAGAATTGGTCCAAGAAACTTGATGATGCATTATGGGCCTATAGAACTGCATATAAAAATCCTATGGGTATCTCTCCGTATAAAATGGTTTATGGAAAAGCATGTCACTTACCTCTCGAACTAGAACATAAGGCATATTGGGATATTAAAGAGCTCAATTATGATTTCAAACTTGCCGGTGAGAAGTTTGACATTAGCTCACTTGATGAATGGAGAACCCAAGCCTATGAAAATGCCAAGTTGTTTAAAGAAAAAGTTAAAAGATGGCATGACAAAAGGATACAAAAGCGTGAGTTTAATGTAGGTGACTATGTATTGCTATACAACTCTCATTTAAGATTTTTTGCAGGAAAGTTTCTCTCTAAATGGGAAGGTCCTTACGTTATCGAGGAGGTCTATCGTTCCGGTGCCATAAAAATCAACAACTTCGAAGGCACAAATCCGAAGGTGGTGAACGGTCAAAGAATCAAACATTATATCTCAGGTAATCCTATAAATGTTGCAAGTAATGTTATTGAAACCGTAACCCCAGAAGAATACGTAGAGACACTTTCCAGAACGTTTCAGACTCCGAAAAGGAATAGGTATGTGGTACGGTAGGTAAACCGACTCCAAAACTGTTCTAATGGCAATTTTTCTCCGTTTTGGAATATTAAGAAAAATAGGAAAATAAGAAGCAGTCCAGGAAGGACACGAGGCCTCCACAAGGGTGGAGGGCGCGCCCCCCTGCCTCGTGGGCACCTCGTGTGCTCTCCGGACTCCGTTTTCTTGCACGATACTTCTTTCGGTCGGTAAAAATTCATTATATAATCTCCCGAAGGTCTTGACCACCGTATCACACAATTATCATCTGTTTTCGTTTCGAGCTGTTTTTCTGACAGATCTAGATCACTATGACGTCTCCAAGCACCCCCAAGGACAAGTTCTTCGAGAAGGTCATCAATCCCTACCTCGCGGAGGTGCTGCAACACCCTCAAACCATTGAGGTGCAGGATGGGTTGCTGCACATCCGCGATGTAGAGGGACCAAGGAGGACCGGAAGCATGGAGACGAGACTCGAAGCAATGGAGCAACAAGTTTTCAAGTGCCAGGGGATGGTGGAACGTGGACTCAACGCCAACCACATGATGATCACGGAGTTCACCAACAACCATAAGCTGGATGCCAAGAACATTGGGGAGACCATCTTCAAGCTTCACAAGAAGATCGAGCACCTCCAAGTCCAAATCTATGACCTGCAAAACCAAAGTATGAATATAGATTCAAGAGGATGAGTTTGGCTGCAGATTTGAGTATCCCGGAGACTCGATCATCCTTCTATGATGGTGAGCCTATGCCTTGGAAGATGGACGACAAACCCACATCATCAACAACTCCACCATCTTCTTCACCAGCAAAGGAGACATAATCACATGGGTATGGGCACTCCCCTTGGCAACTGCCAAGCTTGGGGGAGGTGCCCCGGTATCGTATCACAATCACATCCCTATCTTTACCGTTTTACTTAGTTCGATCCTTTTAGTAATATCTTGATCTAGTAGAATAAAGTTTTTGGTATGATCTAGTTTTGAGTTTTGCTTTATGATCCCTCTATGTAATCGAGTCCGTGAGCTATATAATAAATATTAGTGTTGAGTCAAGGGCTTGATTGTCTTGCTATGACTTTGAGGGAATAAAAGAGAAAGAAAGAATAAAAAGAAATAAAAAGAGATCATATTGATCTTATGGAGAGTAATGACTTCACACATAAAGAGTATGATGATTAAAAATTGTTGAGAGTTGACAAACATAGTTTTGGTCATTGTTGCAATTAATAGGAAGTAATAAAGAAAGAGAGGTTTCACATATAAATATACTATCTTGGACATCTTTTATGATTGTGAGCACTCATTAAAATGTGACATGCTGAAGAGGTGATGTTGGACAAGGAAGACAACGTAATGGGTTATGTTTTCTTATATCTGAGATAAAGTATATTGTCATGGATCATCCAACATGTTGAGCTTGCCTTTCTCCCTCATGCTAGCCAAATTCTTTGCACCAAGTAGAGATACTACTTGTGATTCCAAATATCCTTAAACCCAGTTTTGCCATGAGAGTCCACCATATCTACCTATGGGTTGAGTAAGATCCTTCAAGTAAGTTGTCATCGGTGCAAGCAATAAAAATTGCTCTCTAAATATGTATGATTGATTAGTGTGGAGGAAATAAGCTTTATACGATCTTGTGATGTGGAAGAAATAAAAGCAACAGACTGCATAATAAAGGTCCATATCACAAGTGGAAATATAAAGTGACGTTCTTTCGCATTAAGATTTCGTGCATCCAACCATGAAAGTGCATGACAACCTCTGCTTCCCTCTACGAAGGGCCTATCTTTTACTTTTATCTCTTACCCTTATGCAAGAGTCATGGTGATCTTCACCTTTCCTTTTTACATTTTATCCTTTGGCAAGCACCTTGTGTTGGAAAGATCCTGATATATATATCCAATTGGATGTAAGTTAGCATGAACTATTATTGTTGACATTACCCTTGAGGTAAAAGGTTGGGAGGCAAAACTATAAGCCCCTGTCTTTGTCTGTGTCCGACTAAAACTCCGTAACCACAAGTATTGCGTGAGTGTTAGCAATTGTGAAAGACTAAATGATAGTTGAGTATGTGGACTTGCTGAAAAGCTCTTACATAGACTCTTTCCGATGTTATGATAAATTGCAATTGCTTCAATGACTGAGATTATAGTTTGCTGGATCTCAATGAAGTTTCTGATTCATACTTGACATTGTGAATAGATTACTACTTGAGCATAAGAAATAATATGACAATATCCATATATGTTGCTGTTATAAGAATGATCATGATACCCTCATGTCCGTATTTTATTTTATCAACACCTCTACCTCTAAACATGTGGACATATATATCGTTATCGGCTTCCGCTTGAGGACAAGCGAGGTCTAAGCTTGGGGGAGTTGATACGTCCATTTTGCATCATGCTTTTATATCGATATTTATTGCATTATGGGATGTTATTACACATTATGTCACAATACTTATGCCTATTCTCTCTTATTTTACAAGGTTTACATGAAGAGGGAGAATGCCGGCAGCTGGAATTCTGGGCTGGAAAAGGAGCAAATATTATAGACCTATTCTGCACAACTCCAAAAGTCCTGAAACTCCACGGAAGTTATTTTTGGAAATAATAAAAAATACTGGGCAAAGAAAATACCAGAGGGGGCCCACACCCTAGCCACGAGGGTGGGGGCGCGCCCTACCCCCTGGGCGCGCCCCCTGCCTCGTGGGCCCCCTGTTGGCCCTCCGGTGCCCATCTTCTGCTATATGAAGTCTTTCGTCCGAAGAAAAATCATAAGCAAGCTTTTGGGACGAGACTCCGCCACCACGAGGCGGAACCTTGGCGGAACCAATCTAGGGCTCTGGCAGAGCTGTTCTGCCGGGGACACTTCCCTCCGGGAGGGGGAAATCATCGCCATCGTCATCACCAACGCTCCTCTCATCGGGAAGGGGCCAATCTCCATCAACATCTTCACCAGCACCATCTCCTCTCAAACCCTAGTTCATCTCTTGTATCCAATTCTTGTCTCTAAGTCTGAGATTGGTACCTGTAGATTGCTAGTAGTGTTGATTACTCCTTGTAGTTGATGCTAGTTGGTTTATTTGGTGGAAGATTATATGTTCAGATCCATTATGCATATTAATACCCCTCTGATTATGAACATGAATATGCTTTGTGAGTAGTTACGTTTGTTCCTGGGGACATGGGAGAAGTCTTGCTATTAGTAGTCATGTGAATTTGGTATTCGTTCAATATTTTGATGAGATGTATGTTGTCTCTCCTCTAGTGGTGTCATGTGAACGTCGACTACATGACACTTCACCATTATTTGGGCCTAGAGGAAGGCATTGGGAAGTAATAAGTAGATGATGGGTTGCTAGAGTGACTGAAGCTTAAACCCTAGTTTATGCGTTGCTTCGTAAGGGGCTGATTTGGATCCATATGTTTCATGCTATGGTTAGGTTTACCTTCATACTTCTTTTGTAGTTGCGGATGCTTGCAATAGGAGTTAATCATAAGTGGGATGCTTGTCCAAGTAAGGACAGCACCCAAGCACCGGTCCACCCACATATCAAATTATCAAAGTACCGAACGCAAATCATATGAACGTGATGAAAACTAGCTTGACGATAATTCCCATGTGTCCTCGGGAGCGCTTTTCTCTATATAAGAGTTTGTCTAGGCTTTTCCTTTGCTACAAAAAGATTGGGCCATCTTGCTGCACCTTGTTTACTTTCATTACTTGTTACCCGTTACAAATTATCTTATCACAAAACTATCTGTTACCTATAATTTCAGTGCTTGCAGAGAATACCTTGCTGAAAACCGCTTATCATTTCCTTCTGCTCCTCGTTGGGTTCGACACTCTTACTTACTGAAAGGACTACGATAGATCCCCTATACTTGTAGGTCATCAGGGGCTAACTCCTCCCGAGGGTTCTCCCCCCATACCTCGCGAGGACGACCGGGCCGGAGAAACATGAACACCAATGCTGCCCTTCAGCATGGAGGGAGGCTCCGACAGAGCAGGTGGGTTGGTCTCGGGTGGCACCACCACCCCGTCCTTCCTCTTCTTTGTCACAAGCGCTGGCCTAATCGCACAGCGGAGAAGCATCAGGAATCTGCAGCATAATCAAGAACAAGGCCAAGCACGAGCACTTACTGGTCCACCGCGGCGTAGTCCACCCTCCGCTTGGTGAGCTTGAAGCCCGAGAGCCTCGAGGCTTGAAGTACGGGCGCGCAGGCTCCAGGAGCGGAAGCTGGGGCAGCTGAGGGACCGGAAGTGGCACCAGGCGGCGCCAGAACAGAAGTAGCATCCCGGGAGATCAGCGCCGATCGGCCCCTCGTCGGGATTGCCGGTGCCTCTCCCTTCTCCTGGCGGGCGTCGGACTCGTCGTCGTCAGGAAGGGTGCGGAGGATGTCAGCTTTGCTCAAGGGGGAGGTCTCCCCTGTCCCTTCACGGGTCACCTCCGAGTCTTCCTCCTCCTCTTCCTCCCCGTGGGACTCATCAGAAGACAGCTCCACCGGCTTCGGCGCCGTAGGGGCCCCGGCAGGCGGCGGCGGCACCAGCCCACGCCCGTTAAAAGTCGGCCTGGAAGCCACGACCTGCGCCCCGTCCTCACGGTGAAACAAGAGGGTGAAGATGCTCTGCGGGTACTCCTAGTCGTCCCCAACCAAGAGGCGAAGAACCACGGCCAGCTCTTCGTCGGACAAGGCTTTCGGGCTCAAGTGAACCTTGTCCTCTTCATCCCCAAGCTCCCACAAGGGGCGCGTACGAGCCTGAAGCGGGGCTACGCGCAGCATCAAGAATTCCCTCAGAAGCATGGCCCCTGTCACCTTTGCCGCCTTCGCGTTGCCCGGCTTCAGGTTGGTCTTCATCTGCTCCAGCACCAACGTCGCCCGCTCATCGGTGAGCTTCGTGCAAGACCACCCCTTGTAAGACTGGGGCATCTCCGTCGGCAGCGTCAAGCGTGGGTGGACGCATTTAGCGTCCATCATGGCCCACTTGCTCTGAAAGCCGTCAGCTTTCTTCCCCGTCTTCGAGATCGAGTTGGCCTTGCCGGTCGCGATGAAGTTGGCACACCCGGAGGTGTGACCCTCGTTGATGTGGAGGAAGAAGAAGTGGCGCAGAAGAGCCACGGACGGCATCACGCCGAGGTATGCCTCGCAGTAGTAGGCGAAGATCGACAAGAGAAGGATGGAGTTGGGATGAAGATGCAGCGGCTGCAGCCCATAGTGGCCGAGGACCTCATAGAAGAAGTCAGAGAAGGGGGAACCAGCCCTGCAACGACGCTGCTCGTGAAGAAGGGGAAGAAGGTGCTCCCCTCGGGCTCCGGCACGTCGGAGGCAACCCGGAGCTCCGTCTTCCCCCTCTTGGTGCTTTCCCCCGCCGTCAGCAAGCGCGTGGCGGCGAGGTTCTTCTCCGAGACGTTGGGCAGAGCTGGCTCGTACCAAGCCGGCGACGAGGTAGACTTGACCTTGCGAGGTGCCATTGGTCGCTGATGCGGTAGAAGATGGAAGCAGATCTGGAGATTTCGGAAGCAGGGCGCAAGAAAGGGAATCTGAGTGAGGCAAAAGGAAGCCGTGAAGGCAAGCACTGTCTATGCCAGCCTTTTGACAGTCGGGCAGTTCCCGAGGCAACGTGGGGAAGCGGAGACGCCCACGTCCAATCAACCGCCACGCGTCGACCAAGGCCGCAGGCTATTGGGGCCCGTGGCGCTCCGCACTTGCCCTTTGGCTTCGCCTCGAAGCCAAGCCCGAGCGCGCCTTGGGACCGGGGGCTACTATCGGCATTCTGGGAATGGGGGTCCCCAGACTTGCCTGCCTGCGGCCCACGGCGTGGCTCTGCGAGCGGGCCTGTACGGCCCATCTTCACCAACAAGCTTTCAAGACCCTCGCATGGGGCCAAGCCTCGCGAGGCGGACGACACAAGACCTCCTCGGGAGCGGCCTCACCAGGCTGGCTCGCGAGGGGCGGAGAGATCAAGGCAAGGCAAACCTCGCGAGGTTCCAGTGACGTGAGCCATGACGAACGAGACCAGGCGGGCGCAAGGCGGGCGCCAGCGCGCACAGTGTCCTTGCTTCCTCTTTGGTGCTAAGGGGGCAAGCACAGGCGAGGAGTACCGAGGCGTCAGGCAAAGGTTTCCACATCGGTGCAATGAGACCAAGACCAGCAGGACGGCAGGACGGAGGCCACCGTGGAGCCCAAGATGTCCTCACCACCAGAGCCTTTTGCAGGCGAAGACTACTTTCGTCGGGATAAGCTGTACTAGTTGTCCCCTTCCAAATTGGCCGTTGTGGGATCCCTTCCCGCTCAATATTTGGGAAGAGGACCAGGGCCTCTATAAATAGGACTAGCCACCACCATAGGAGGCAACGGATTCAGATCATCCTCACCCACACATGTTCACCAAGCACAAGAACACCTCTCCTCAGGAGGCTGTTCTTCCCCTTGTACTATTCATCCTCAGCCCAAGAGGCAATCCACCACCACACACTGGAGTAGGGTATTACACCACAACGGTGGCCCGAACCAGTATAAATCTTGTGTCCCTTGTGTTGCGAGTTCGTCGAGCTAGCCTAGGAATCGCGAAGCGTGAGAGGGTGTGATCTGCGAAGGGGAGATCTTCGTGCGTACCCCAGAGTTCGAACCTTAAGGTTTTGCCGGAACCCAAGATCCGACAGCGACAAGAAGCAAGAAGACGATGATCGTGACGAGGACGACGAGTCCGGCGAGCATGAGTTCTAGAAATCTACGGAGGCCATGTGCGTCGGCGGTGGCGCCTCGCTGCACACCTCTCACCACCAGCTCAAGCAGTGGGCGCGTGAGATCACAGTAGCGGAACCATCATTCGACGCTCAAAAGCCACTGAAGTGGTCTAGCACGCCTATCATTTTTTACACCGAGGACCACCCTGATCGCACAACTGCGGTCGGGTGTTTGCCGTTGTTGGTTTCGCCAACAATACGCAACCTCAAGGTGACAAAAATGTTAGTTGATTGCGGGGCCAGTCTGAACTTGATCTCGCCTGTTGTGATCAAAAGGCTGCAGATTCCTGATGGAGACCTCGAAGAGACGGGCACATTTCAAGGGGTTAACCCGGGAAGGAGTCAGCCGAAGGGTAAGGTCACGCTGCCCGTGATGTTTGGAGGCGAGTTGAACTACAGGACAGAGAGGATTTTTTTCGATGTAGCCAAGATCCCCTTGCCCTACAATGGGATCCTCGGCCACCCAGCACTAGCCAAGTTCATGGCGGCCTCACATTACGCCTACAACACGCTGAACATGCCTAGGCTGATGACCATCATCACCGTCCCCTCCGACAAGAAGGATGCGCTGATCTGCGCTGACCAACTCTACCGGGAGGCAGTCGCAGCAACTGCCGCCAAGGCACTTGCTCCTGCCGCTGAAGCCCCAGGGGGAAGAAGACCGGTAAGACCTCTCACACCCACTCCGGCAAGCGCACCTCTTCGGAGTGTAGTGCTCCCGTCGAGGACGTGCCAGAGAGCTCCACCGGCAAGAGCAAGAAATCCAGAGCTGCACCACCAGAGACTAAGAAGGTGTTTGTCAAGGAGGATGGCACGGGAGGGGCTTTTCACCATAAGCTCCACCCTCGACAGCAAATAGGAAGGTGCGCTCATCACTTTCCTACGGGCAAATGTCAATCTGTTTGCGTGGCAAGCATCCGACATCCCCGGCGTTCCCAGGGAGGTGATTGAGCACCACCTTGCTGTCTGTCCTCATGCGCGACCCGTCAAGCAGAAGGTCAGGAAGCAAGCTCTGGAACGGCAAGAGTTCGTCACAGAGGAAATCAGAAAGTTGGAAGCGGCAGGCTTGGTGAGAGGGGTACTCCATCCGACGTGGTTGGCCAATCCGGTGGTGGTGCGCAAGGCAAATGGGAAGTGGAGGTTGTGTATTCATTACACAGATATCAATAAGGCTTGTCCGAAGGACCCTTTCCTGTTGTCGCGCATTGACCAGATTGTCGACTCCACGGCCGGGTGCGACTTGTTATCGTTCCTTGACGCCTACTCAGGTTACCACCAGATCTTCATGACGAAAGAAGATGAAGAGAAGACAGCGTTCATCACCCCATGTGGTACGTATTGTTTCATATGAATGCCTTTCGGGTTGAAGAGCGCTGGCTCGACGTTTGCGAGAGCAGTCCAAATTAGTTTTGAGCCTCAGCTACATAGAAATATGGAAGCTTATATGGATGACATAGTGGTCAAAACCAAGGACAGGGCAACACTCGTACAAGATTTAGAAGAGACGTTTGCAAATTTGTGCAAGATCAACCTCAAGCTGAACCCTGAGAAGTGTGTCTGCGTTCCGTCTGGCAAACTTCTCTGGTTCTTTGTGTCACAGCGCAGGGTCGAGGCGAATCTAGATAAGATCAAGGCCATTGAGCAAATTGAGGCTCCTAGGAGGATCAAGGATGTGCGTCGGCTCACTGGATGCGTTGCCGCCATGAGCAGGTTCATCTTCAAGTCTGCTGAGCGTGCCCTTCCCTTTTTCAAAATCTTGAAGAAGGCGGGCCCAATGGAGTGGACCCTAGAGGCCGAAGCAGCACTGCAGGATTTGAAGAAATACCTCCCCTCTACACCGATACTGGTTGCGCCTAAACCACAAGAGCCGTTGCTGCTGTGTCTAGCGGCAACAAACCAAGTGGTCAGCGCCACGCTAGTGGCGCAGAGGGAGGTCGGCGAAGAGGTAGTGGCAATGGCAGGACTGGCGGATGGCAAACCAGAGCTCCCCCCGGCAGGGCCTGGTGCCGGTAAGGCAAGGCCCCGGCAGAGTCTGACGCTGGCGAAGCAGAAGTGACGCAACCAAATGAAATAGTGCAGAAGAAGAAGATGATGCAGCACCCGGTTTACTTTGTCAGCTCCCTCTTGCAGGGGGCTAGGTCAAGGTACTCCGGTGTGCAGAAATTGCTCTTAGGCCTCCTTATGGCCTCGAGGAAGCTGCGTCATTACTTCCAAGCACACCAAATCACCGTCGTCACCCGCTTCCCGTTGCAACGAATATTGCATAACCCAGATGCAACCGGGAGAATTGTGGAATGGGCCTTGGAACTGTCGAGCTTTGGTTTGAAGTTTGAAAGCACTTCGACAATTCAGAGTAGAGTCTTGGCGGAGTTCATTGCGGAATGGACCTCAACACTCGACGAAGAGATTCAGGAGACCGGCAAGGAAACAAGTCGCGACTGGATTATGTATTTTGACAGGGCTTTCTCGCTGCAAGGTGCCGGTGCTGGTGTGCTGCTCGTCGCACCCACCGGAGAGCACCTCAAGTATGTAGTCCAGATGCACTTTCCCAGGGAGATGTCAACAAACAACACTGCTGAATACGAGGGGTTGCTTGCCGGTCTCAGGATTGCGGCAGACCTCGGAATCAAGAAGATCATCGTTAGGGGTGATTCACAGCTTGTCGTCAAGCAAGTTAACAAATATTATCAAAGCCCATTGATGGAGGCCTGCGTGGATGAAGTGAGGAAGCTGGAGGAGCGTTTTGACGGTATACAAGCGGAGCATGTTCCCCGAGTGGAGAATGGCATCGCCGACTACTTGTCGAAACGCGCTGCCTTCAAATTGCCTGTGGAACCAGGTACTTTTGTGCTTCGATTAACTCAACCATCCGTTGAACCATCGACAGGGCAGAACAAGTGGAGGAAATCAGGCCCCGGCAAGTACTTTCCCGCCGAGCTCCCAGGAGCCACCAGCAAGGATGTTGCCATGGACACTAAGCCTGCCATGGTGCAACAGACTCCGGCAGGGCGTCAAGCCCTGGCCGTAAAGACAACCGCTCCCGTAGCAGAGGAAATGCCTTTGGTCCTTGCCATCGAGCTCCAGGCTCCAGCATGGGCACAGCATGCCATCCGATTCCTCCAAACAGGGGAACTCCTTGAGGAGCAGGAAGAAGCGGAGAAATAGCCCATCAGTCTGCCATGTATCAGTTTGTCGATGACATCCTGTATAGAAAAAGACCAAACGGTGTGAAATTGAAGTGCATTCCCCGGGAGGAAGGACTCGAGCTGTTGGCAGAGATCCACGGAGGCGTATGTAGATCCCACATAGGGTCAAGGGCCCTTGCCGGCAAGGCATTCCGGCAAGGTTTCTTCTAGCCCACTGCCCTCCAGGATGCAACGGCCTTAGTAACCAAGTGTGAAGCGTGCCAGTTCCATTCAAAGAAGCTTCATCAACCAGCTCAAGCTCTCCAGACAATCCCTCTTTCATGGCCATTCTCAGTCTGGGGGCTCGACATACCGGGCCCCTTTCCCCGTGCTGTCGGGAGCTTTGAGTACTTGTACGTCGCAATCGACAAGTTCACAAAGTGGCCGGAGGTGGAGGCAGTGAGAAAGGTGACAGCACAGTCGGCCATCAAATTCTTCAAGGGACTAGCCTGCCGCTTTGGTGTGCCAAATAGAGTCATCACTGATAACGGCACGCAGTTCACGAGCCGCACCTTCATGCAGTACATCCAGGACCTCGGCAGCAAGGTCTGTTTTGCTTCTGTTGCAACACCCACGAAGCAACGGCTAGGATGAGAGGGTGAATGTTGAAGTATTGAGAGGCCTCCGGACAAGAACTTTTGACAGGCTACACAAGTGCGGACGGTGCTGGATTGATGAATTGCCAGCGGTTCTTTGGTCAATCAGAATGACACCAAATCGAGCCACCGGCCAGACACCTTTCTCCCTCGTTTATGGGGCAGAAGCAGTTCTCCCCATGGAACTCACGTACGGGTAACCTCGAGTGCTCGCTTATGATGAGCTTGAGCAAGAGCAGTTGCGGCAAGATGACGCAACGCTCCTTGAGGAAGATCGTCTTCGGGCGGCTGTGCGAGCAGCATGCTACCAGCAAGCCTTGTGCCGCTACCATAGCCGCAAGGTTCATGCCCAAAGCTTTGAGGAAGGAGACCTTGTTCTTCGGCACGTTCTATCGGCCAAGAATTCCAACAAGTTGACGCCAAAGTGGGAAGGCCCTTATCGGGTAATACGAGTCACCAGGCCCGGTGCAGTCTGCCTGGAGACCGAAGATGGTATTCCAGTGAGCAACTCCTGGAATATCGAACATATTTGCAAGTTTTACCCATAAGGCGCGGTTGCCAGGCTCCCCGGCAAACCACCTTTTGTGCAAGCCTTGCTGGCAAGGCATGTAACCCTTTGTACAAAGCCAGGCGCAGACCCTGAACATAAATAAATGAAGCGCTGGCGCCCTAAGTTTTAGCATGCATGCTAGGTTGAGTCTCTCTCTGTGTTAGGGTTGATAGTGCTTGGCGGCGACTAACCCTTAGCATAGAGGTCGAGTATGCATGTCTCTGTTCCTTCCCGTCCTTTTTGGTTCGCAGGGTGCGTGGACATTTCTGCTGGGCTATTTTGGAAGAAAGAGAACAGGTCGACGCCCCTACCCCGACAAGCCAAGGTTGCCGGGAGTTGCAGGTCTAAGAATCCGATCACGGCAAGCCAAGGTTGCCGGGGGCTACGACATCAGATAAGTCTTTTTCCCGCACTCTGTGCCTCCGTATGAAACTTGAACATACGAGACTTCGCTCGCTCTCATACCATCTTGCTCCCTCTGTCCCGTGTTCGAAAACCTTACCTTGGGCCGGAACTTGGTTGTAGTGCGACGGGAAGGGGACGAGCGAAGGGCCTAATCCTACTCCGCCCCTTCCTCCGCCAAGAGCGTGAGTGTAGCCGAGCTATAGAGCAGGAAGACGGCAAGGCCTGTTGCCGGGGTACAGTGTTTATCTTAAGATAACGAGGACTCGTTCCTTGGTGTGGCCCTCGCCCACGCGCAAACAAAACCCGGCAAACACCCCTCTCCTCATTAATACGTTGCTAACAAGTACAATTCATGCGGAATGCATACATGAGCAAGGGGGTTACGAGATTTAAATCTTACAAAGGCCCGTAGGCTTAAAAACTAAAAAGAGATAAGATGCCCGTAATCCCTTTCTTGTCCCTCTCCTCAGGAAATGGAACAAGATGGCAGAAGGGTAAAAGGAGTTCCTAGGCGAGGTACGAGCAGCAGTAGACGCCAAGAGAACATATCGGCGATCGTCCGGAAGGAGGCCGGTGATGACGGTGCTGGAGGAAGAGCCGAAAGACGAGGCAGCGACCCGGCAATACGCGACGAAGGTGTCAAGGCCATTGTACTCTGACTTGACGGCCCTCCACCCGCCTTCTTCGTCTTCCCCGTCCCTCCAATGCCAGCCGCCCAAGGCGACGACCCCGAGAAGTTCAAGGGGCTGGCGGTGCAGATGATGGTGCTGCCGGTGTCGCCCAGGAACGGTGTGCCCGACGCCTAGTCGGACCCGTCATCCTCCCGCCCGCTATCCTTGTCGTCGCGGTCACTGTCCTCCTCATCACTCTCGCCCGAGAGGAGCTTTCGCCATCAGTCAAGCTCTCCGCGCAGCACCCTAGCCTGTGTCCCAAACGCCCAAAGACCTTGACGGAGAGCAAATCGCTCTCCGCTAGCTTGAAGCAGAGGACGTGCCCATCCATCAAGCAATGGGCGCGTGCAAAGGTTTTCCAGCCCGGGCGAAGGAGCATCACTTGAGGGGCGGGGGAACCCTGTGTTCACCCACATGTCGCCATGGCAACACCCCTTCATGTGAAGCCTCAGCCGCGGTGGCTGGTCGATCTCCAGCACCCTCGTGAACGCCCGGGGAAGAGGAAGGCGGCAGCACAGCGGCCCATGCAGCTGCAGGATAAACTCGAGCACCGAGTCCCCGACGTGACCACTCGGCGAAGCAGGAGGAGTTGGCGGGGGAGATGGCAACAGAGATGGAGACGACGCAGGCATCCCCCTTCCACGCCCACCTCTGCCTCGGCCGCCTCTGCCTCGACCGCCTCGCCGACCGTGGCCCGGGCCAGCGGCCCCGCCTTGAGCATGGCCTTCACCCTGGGCATCTAGCTCTTCCTTGACCGCCGCAGCTCTCTGGCGGGAGGAGGACATGGTCGCCTCCACAGAAGAACGGCTGCGGCCACGCCCTCTCGCCATGACCGTGGGTGGGGATGGAGACAAAGGGGAGATGCAGGGAGATGCTCTTCCTCCTACCCTTGAGTTCCCTTTTTATAGTTGGGAAGGGGAGGCCGAAAGACTAGCTCTATGCCCCTGAAGAGCCCGCTCGAATCCGGCTCATTAATGTGGCAGCAAGCGAGGCCATCGACCGCCCTCCCCGCCCAATCGAAGGCACGTGAGTATCGGCCCCCGCGCACCTTCCCATATTCCATGCGTCTGTCACCTACCCCGCGCCATGCATGCGGCGTACGTGGCGTAAGGAGCAGGCGTAGTGGGAAACGTTGAATGATGGTTCTAAGGCAGAGAGAGTAAATGAGCGGCGGCTCTGCCGTTTCGAGGGAACACGCAAGCCGCCTCTTTACTGTTCACCACGGATGACGCAAGCATGCTACGGTCATTCCGCGCACGACCCCCATGTCGTGCATTCAACACGGGGCGTGGGGAAGCGCGACAGGCGAGGGAATTACCACAGTAAAACTCTGCCTCGCGTGCCCGCGCACCGTTCTGGGCCCGGCCCAACAACGCGTTGCGCTTATGTGTGGCCCACTCCCGGGGGTCCTGACGGTGTACAAAAGTAGGGGCTCTCCTTTTTACCCCTCTACTTGTGCACGGGCAGTCAGAGCCGCACCTACGGCCACACTAAGTAGGGCAGAGGAGGGAAGCCAAAGGCATAAGACGGGCAAAGCAACGCCAAGACCAGAGACACAAAGAGCAAGAGGGCGAGGTGGACTCCCCCGGCAAGACCCTTGCCGAGGCAACTTGCCCGACGCCAGCAGAGCGCGCCACCCTCGAGCCCGAGGGTTCCAACACCATCAACCACATTGGAACCAAGGCTCGGGAGGCACCTCCATGGTGGCATGCAGATCTTTGTGAAGATCATAAGCACACAAGATCAGATGAGGACCAGAAGACGATGATCCTCGGCAAGATCCTTGCCGAGGAAATCCACGAGACCCCCGGCAAGATCCTTGCCAGGGATGACCGCGATGCCACGGCAAGACCCTTGCCGGGGATGACCGCGATGCCACGGCAAGACCCTTGCCGAGGACACCTGCGGGGCCACAGCCAGACCCACGTCTGCCAAGACTCCACCGTCGTTCCCATACAGCTACCAGCCCAACCAGCTGGGCAGGCACCTGCGTGGCAACGTGCGGCCTCCAGGCCAACTCAGCAAGCACCTGCGTGGTGGCATGCAGATCTTCGTGAAGACCCTACCACCACGCCATCTCAGTAGCCTGCCAGCCTACATGGCGCTGCATGCCTCGTTGGCCTGGACGCGTGTCGGAGCAAGACAAAGGGCAATGGATGGGGCGGGCCTCATTGCCATCCCCAATAAAGCAACGGGACACCTAAGAAGCGCATTTAATGCGCCTTGTCTCGTAATGGCAGGCGATAAGCTTGTACACTGTATACCTTTCCACCTCCTGTGTGCCACTGTGGCGACCCCTTTTTGACTATAAAAGGAGGCCCGAGGCATACTGGAGAAGGATTCGGATCTTCTGGACTACGCACGCACCATAGCTAGTTCGAGAGCTCAAGAACACTCAAATATACACCAAAGCAGGATTAGGGTATTACGCATCCCTGCGGCCCGAACCTGGGTAAACGATCTTTGTGCTGGCTACCAGACCCGCTCTTTGCACAACCCCGCGCCCGCCAACCGTAGAAGGGATCCCAGTGATTCCATAGGTGTCGTTTCCACCGACACCCGGAGATGAAGTTATGAAGAACGTTTTCCCTTTATCTTTGAAGGGAAAAGCATTGGCATGGTATAGGTTATGCGATGATATTGGATCCTGGAATTGGAATCGATTGAAATTGGAGTTCCATCAAAAAAATTATCCTATGCATCTAGTTCATCATGATCGGAATTATATATATAATTTTTGGCCTCGTGAAGGAGAAAGTATCGCTCTAGCTTGGGGAGGCTTAAGTCAATGTTATATTCATGCCCCAACCATGAGCTCTCAAGATAAATTATTATCCAGAATTCTTATGCTTGGCTTTCTCGTAATGATCAAACCATGCTTGATACTTCTTGTGCTGGTTCTTTTATGAAGAAGACTATTAAATTCTGGTGGGATCTTTTGGAAAGATTTAAATGCAACTCTGAAGATTGGGAACTCAACGAAGGTAAAGAGTCAGGTATTAAACTTAAGTATGATTGTGTTAAATCTTTTATGAATACAATGCTTTTCAAAAGTTTAGCACTAAATATGGACTTGACTCTGAGATAGTAGCCTCCTTTTGTGGATCATTTGCTACTCATGTTGATCTCCCTAAAGAGTTGTGGCTTAAATATCACCCACCTATTAAAGAAGAAATTAAAGAACCGGTACCAATAAAGAAGAAACCATAATTTATAATGTTGATGCAGTTGTTCCTTCTACTTATATTGAGAAACCACCTTTCCCTGTTAGGATAAAGGAACATGCTAAAGTTTCAACTGTGGTTAACAAAAGCTATATTTGAACACCTAAACCTGATGAAAAAATCAAAGTAGAACCTAGTATTGCTATGGTTAAGGATCTCTTGGAAGAAGATATGGATGGGCATGTTATTTACTTCTGCGAAGAGGCTGCTTGAATTGCCAAACCTGATAAAAAGGATAAACATAGACCTATTGTTGGCATGCCCATCGTCTAAGTTAAAATAGGAGGTCACTGTTATCATGGTTTATGTGACATAGGTGCTAGTGTGAGTGCTATTCCTTACACCTTATATCAAGAATTATGAATGACATAGCACCCGCAGAGCTAGAAGACATAGATGTTACTATTAAACTTGCTAATAGAGACACTATATCACCAATTGGGATTGTTAGAGATGTTGAAGTCTTGTGTGGGAAATAAAATACCCTACCAATTTTCTTGTTCTTGGTTCCCCACAAGTTGACTTTTGTCCCATTATCTTTGGTAGACCTTTCTTGAACACCGTTAATGCTAGAATAGACTGTGAGAAACAAACTGTCGGTGTTAGTTTTGGTGATGGGTCTCATGAGTTTAATTTTTCAAAGTTTAGTAGAAAGCTTCATGAAAAAGAATTTCCTAGTAAGGATGAAATAATTGGTCTTGCTTCTATTGGTGTGCCACCTACTGATCCCTTAGAACAATATTTACTAGAGCATGAAAATGATTTACATATGCATGAAAGAAATGAAACAGATAAGATTTTCTTTGAACAACGTCCTCTGCTTAAACACAATTTGCCTCTTGAAACTCTAGGAGGTCCACCTCCACCTAAAGGTGACCCTGTGTTTGAATTAAAACAATTGCCAGATACCTTGAAATATGCTTATCGTGATGAAAAGAAGATATATCCTGTTATTATTAGTGCTAACCTTTCAGAACATGAAGAAGAAAGATTATTGACAGTTCTAAGGAAGCACCAAGCTGCTATTGGATATACTCTTGATGATTTAAAGGGCATTAGTCCCACTCTATGTCAGCACAAGATTAATGTGGAACCTGATGCTAAACCCGTTGTTGATCACCAACGTCGGTTAAACCCGAAGATGAAAGAAGTGATAAGAACGGAAATATTGAAACTTTTGGAGGCAGGTATAATATATCCTATAGCTAATAGTAGATTGGTAAGTCTTGTTCGTTGTGTCCCTAAGAAAGGAGGTATTACTATTGTTCCTAATGATAAGAGTGAACCTATTCCACAAAGAATTGTTACAGGCTATAGAATGGTAATTGATTTTAGAAAATTAAACAAAGCAACTAAAAAAGATCATTACCCTCTCCCTTTTATTGATCAAATGCTAGAAAGATTATCTAAGCACACACACTTTTGCTTCCTTGATGGATACTCTGGTTTTTCGCAAATACCTGTTTCTCAACCTGATCAAGAAAAGACCACTTTTACTTGTCCCTTTGGAACTTATGCTTATAGACGTATGCCTTTTGGTTTATGCAATGCACCTGCTACCTTTCCAAGATGTATGACTGCTATATTCTCTGACTTTTGTGAAAAGATTGTTGAGGTTTTCATGGATGACTTTTCTGTTTATGGGAAGTCTTTTGATGATTGTTTAAGCAATCTTGATCGAGTTTTGCACAGATGCGAGCAAACGAATCTTGTCTTCAATTGGGAGAAGTGCCACTTTATGGTTAATGAAGGTATTGTCTTGGGCCATAAAATTTCTGAAAGAGGTATTGAAGTGGACAAAGCTAAGTTTGATGCAATTGGGAAAATGCCATGTCCTAAAGATACCAAAGGTATTCGTAGTTTCCTGGGTCATGCTGGTTTCTATAGGAGATTTATCAAAGACTTTTCTAAAATTTCTAGGCCTCTTATGAATCTTTTGCAAAAGGATATTCCTTTTGTTTTCGATGATGATTGTTTAGAAGCCTTCAAAACACTCAAGAAAGCCTTAATATCTGCACCTATTGTTCAACCACCTGATTGGAACTTGCCTTTTGAAATCATGTGTGATGCTAGTGATTATGCTGTTGGTGTTGTTCTAGGACAAAGAGTTGATAAGAAACTGAATGTTATTCATTATGCTAGTAAAACTCTAGACAGTGCTCAAAGAAACTATGCAACTACTGAAAAAGAATTCTTAGCAGTGGTGTTTGCTTGTGATAAATTTAGACCTTATATTGTTGATTCAAAAGTAATTGTTCACACCGATCATGCTGCTATTAAATATCTTATGGGAAAGAAAGATGCTAAACCTAGACTTATTCGATGGGTTCTCTTGCTAAAAGAATTCGATTTACATATCACCGATAGAAAAGGAGCTGAGAACCCCGTAGCTAATAACTTGTCTAGGCTTGAAAATGTGCCTGATGACCCACTACCTATTGATGACAGTTTTCCTGATGAGCAGTTAGATGCAATAAATGTTGCTCGTAAAACTCCTTGGTATGCTGACTATGCTAAACATTGTTGCTAAATATTTACCACCTAGCTTTACATACCAACAAAATAAAAAAATCTTCTATGATTTAAGACACTACTTTTGGGATTTATAAAGAAGGAGTAAACGGTATTATTAGATGTTGTGTACCTGAGCATAAATAGGGACAAATCCTATGGAAATGTCACTCCGAAGATTACGGAGGGCATCATGATGGAGATAGAACTGCTCCCAGGTATTGCAATCTGGATTTTATTGGCCTACTCTCTTCAAGGATGCCCGTAAGTTTGTCTTATCTTGTGATGAATGTCAAAGAATAGGTAATATCGGTAAGCGTCAAGAAATGCCTATGAATTATTCACTTGTTTTCGAACCATTTGATGTTTGGGGATTTGATTACATGGGACCTTTTCCTTCCTCTAATGGGTATACACATATTTTGGTTGTTGTTGATTATGTTACTAAGTGGGTAGAAGCCATTCCAACCAGTAGTGCTGATCACAACACCTCTATCAAAATGCTTAAGGAAGTTATTTTCCCAAGGTTTGGAGTCCCTAGATATTTAATGACTGATGGTGGTTCACACTTTATTCATGGTGCTTTCCGTAAAATGCTTGCCAAGTATGATGTTAGCCATAGAATTGCATCACCTTATCATCCTCAGTCTAGTGGTCAAGTTGAACTTAGCAATAGAGAAATAAAATTAATCTTGCAAAAGACTGTTAATAGGTCCCGGAAGAATTGGTCTAAGAAATTAGATGATGCACTTTGGGCTTACAGAACAGCATATAAAAATCGTATGGGTATGTCTCCTTATAAAATGGTTTATGGAAAAGCTTGTCATTTGCCTCTTGACTTAGAACATAAAGCATATTGGGCAATAAAAGAACTCAATTATGATTTCAAACTTGCCGGTGAAAAGAGGTTACTTGATATTAGCTCATTAGATGAATGGAGAACTCAAGCTTATAAAAATGCAAAATTATTCAAAGAAAAAGTTAAAAGATGGCATGACAAGAGAATCCAAAAGCGTGAGTTTAAAGTCAGAGAATATGTTCTTTTGTACAACTCTCATTTCAGATTCTTTGCAGGAAAACTCCTCCCAAAATGGGAAGGCCCATATGTCATCGAGGAGGTTTATCGGTCTGGAGCCATCAAAATAAATAATGCCGAAGGTACTAACCGAAGGTTGTCAATGGGCAATGAATAAAACATCATATCTCAGGTACGCCCATTAATGTTGAAAGTAATATTATCCAAACTTTGACACCGGAAGAACACATAAAAGAGTCCTTCCAGAACACTCCAGAATCGTGAAAATAAGGAGGTACGTGATACGGTAAGTAAACGGACTCCAAAAAATCCGCAAAAATATTTTTTGTCAATTTTGGAATATTTAGAAAAATAGCAAAATAAGAAACTTCCAGGAAGCGTACCCTGGTGGGCACAAGACACCAGGGCGCGGTGCGCCCAGGTGGGTTGTGCCCACCTAGGACACCTTCCGGACTCCGTTTTTCTACAGTTTGCTTGTTCCCCAAGATAAAAAATCTTTATATACTCCCCGAACCCGTTGATCACCATATCATGGAGAAATCTTCTGTTTTCCTTTCCTTGTTGTTTTCTGATAGATCCAATCTACCATGGCCGCTCCATGCTCCTCCAAGGACAAGTTCTTCGAGAACGTCATCAACCCATATCTGCGGGAGGTGATGCAGCACCCTTAGGCTATCCAGATGCATGAGGGGGTGCTGCACATCCACGATGTGCAAGGTCCTAAGGGGACGGGAACCGTGGAGGCCAGGCTTTAGGCTATGGAGCAGGAGGTCTTTCGGTGCAAGGGGATGGTGGAACGTGGACTCAATGCCAATCACCTCATGATCACGGACAACACCCATGATCTCAAGGTGGCTGGCAAGTCTATGAAGGACATCATCTTCACCCTCAGTGAGCAAATCAACTTCCTCCAGAGCCAGATCTATGATCTACAAAACCAAGTCTTTGAATATGAGGCATGGTTTAAAGGTATGAGTTTGGCTGCTAGTTGCATGACCCGTGAGACTCACACCTCTTATAATGGTGAGCCTCTGCCATGGAAACCCGAGGAGAAGATATCTTCATCACCACCACCATCTTCATCACCAAAGGAAAACTGAGTATCGGGTATGGGCACTCCCCTTGGCTTCCGCCAAGCTTGGGGGAGGTTCCCCGGTATCGTATCATCCCCACTATCTTTTTGCCTTTACTTATTTTAGTTTGATCTTTTGCTTTAGATGAATAAAAGTTTAGTTCGATCATTTCTTCTTTGAGAGTTTGCTTAGTGATCTATCCTTGTAATCGTGTGCAAGATATATAATTAAGTTTAGTTTGAGTTTTTTCTTTCTTTACTTTCTTGTTGCAATTAAAAGAAAGTAAATAAATTAAAACGAAAGGAAATAAATCAAGAAGATCATATACTAATCCTGTGGTAGGTGATGGCACCACATAAGGAAAAGTATAAGTAGAAAATTTTATTAGAGATTGATAAACATAGCATTAGTCAATGATGCAACTCATGAAAGAATTAATAAGGGAAGAGAAGATTCACATATAAATACACTATCCTAGAAATCTTTTGTGATTGTGAGCCCTCATCAAAATATTATATTCCAAAATTGTTGACGTTGGACAAAGAAGACAACTTAATGATTTATGTTTGTTCATATTCACATAGAAGTCATATTTTCATGGATCCTTTAACATGTGGTGCTTGCCCCCTACCTTTGCTAGCCAAAAATTCCGCACTAAGTAGAGATACTACTTGTGTATCCAAAAACCCTTAAACCCAAATCATATCTTCGAGTGTCCACCATACCTACCTAGGGATTGAGCAAGATCCCTCAAGTAAGTTGTCATCGGTGCAAAAAGGCAATAAAAATTGCCTCTAAATGTGTGAGATCATTTAGTGTAAGAGAAAATTGAGCGCTGCACGAACTTGTGATGGTGAAGAATAAAAGCGAAAGACTGCATAATAAAGGTCGCTATCACAAGGGGCAATGCAATGTGACGTTCTTTTGCACTAAGGGGTTGAGCATACAAACAAATAAGCGCATGGCAACCTCTACTTCCCTCAGCGAAGGGCCTATCTTTTACTTTTATGTATTTACTTTTATGCACAGAGTCAAAGTTTTCTCTCTATTCCTTTTTATTTTCTCCTTTGGCAAGCATCATGTGGTGAGGAAAGATCTAGGCACATATGTCTAGTTGAATATGGGTAGCATGAGTTATTATTGTTGACATCAACCTTGAGGTGAATACGTTGGGAGGCGAAACTATAAGCCCCTATCTTCTTATGTGTCTGGTTGAAACGTTTTGCTCATGTGTATGCGGTGAGTGTTAGCAATCATAGAAGACTATATGATGGTTGAGTATGTTGACTTGCCTAAAGGCTCCGATACGTGACCCTTCCTGAAAAGATGATGAATTGTAGTTGCAAAGTTGACTGAGAACATAGTTTGTTGGTTTCTAATAGAGTTTTTGCTTTATACTTTGATTGTGTGATGAACTGTTACTTATTCATGAGAAATATATGATATAAGTTCTATGACAAAAGCCTTATGTTTAATTTTGTTGTTGTCATAATAATGAACAAGATGCTTCTATGTTTGTATTTTGTTTTTATCGACACCTCTCTCTCTCTAAGCATGTGGACATGTTTTTCGACTTCGGTTTTCGCTTGAGGACAAGCGAGTTCTAAGCTTGGGGGAGTTGATACGTCCATTTTGCATCATGTTGTCCTACTGTTATTTATGATGTTTTTATCCATAATAATGCTTTTTGGAGTAATTCTAATGCATTTTCTCTCATAATATGCAAGGTATACACAAAGCGGGAGAATTCCGGCAGCTCGAAATCTGGACCTGGAAAAGCTACGTCAGGCCACCTATTCTGCACAACTCCAAACAAGCTGAAACTTAACGGAGATTTTTTATCAAATATATGATGAATATTGGAGCAAATAACTACCATAGGGGGCCCACCAGGTGGGCACAACCCACCTGGGTGCGCCAGGGAGCCCAAGAGCGCCCTGGTGGGTTGTGCTCACCCAGGCCCACCTCCGGTGCCCATATTCTGGTATATATGTAATTTTGACCTAGAAAAAATAAGGAGAGGACTTTCGGGACGGAGCGCTACCGTCTCGAGGCGGAACTTGGGCAGAAGCACTTTTGCCCTCCGGCGGAGAGACTCCGCCGGGGGAACTTCCCTCCCGGAGGGGGAAATCATCATCATCACCAACAACTCTCCCATCTTGGGGAGGGCTATCTCCATCAACATATTCAACAGCACCATCTCATCTCAAACCCTAGTTCATCTCTTGTGTTCAATCTTGTTACCAGAACTATAGTTTGGTGCGTGTGGGTGACTAGTAGTGTTGATTACATCTTGTAGTTGATTACTATATGGTTTATTTGGTGGAAGATTATATGTTCAGATCCAATATGCTATTTAATACTCCTCTGATCTTGAGCATGATTATCATTTGTGAGTAGTTACTTTTGTTCTTGAGGTCACGGGAGAAATCATGTTGCAAGTAATCATGTGAACCTGATATGTGTTTGATATTTTGATAGTATGTATGTTGTGATTCCCTTAGTGGTGTCATGTGAACGTCGACTACATGACACTTCACCATATTTGGGCTTTAGGGAATGAATTGTGGAGTAGCAATTAGATGATGGGTTGCAAGAGTGACAGAAGCTTAAACCCCGGTTTATGCGCTATTCCGTAAGGGACCGATTGGATCCAAAAGTTTAATGTGTCGGTGTACAAAAGTAGGGGTCCTTTTGGTACCCCTTTACTTTTGCGCGAGCAGTTCTAGCCGCACCTACGACCATGCACTACAGGAAACAGCTACTTTGCCGTCTGCCACGGCGGACGGCAAAGGCTCGAAAGGCGGACGGCAAAGACCTTTGCCGTCAGCCGCGGACGGCAAAAGGCTCCGGCAAAGAAGGCTACGGTAAACAGCTGCTTTGCCGTCTGCTTCCTGGCGGCGGACGGCAAAGGTTCTTTGCCGTCTGCGGCGGACGGCAAAGAGGGCGGACGGCAATAATTGCGCTGTCAGTCCGTTAAGTGGCTAACGGCAGACCTTTGCCGTCCGCCGCTGACGGCAAAATTTCTCTGGTCTTTGTCGTCTGCCACAGATGGCAAAGTGCAGGTTCTTTGCCGTCTGCCACAGATGGCAAAGTGCAGGTTCTTTGCCGTCTGCCACAGATGGCAAAGTCTTTGCCGTCTGCCACTGTAGGCAAACTGACCAAATGGGTCAGCTCCCAGGAAGCACAGTTGGCTGCCACGTGGCTTCTTTGCCATCAGCGGCAGACGGCAAAGATCTCTTTGCCGTCGGTGGCAGACGGCAAAGAGCCTGCATATTGGCTGTTTTTCTGTTTTTTATTAAATCCCACAATTTGCACAGAAAATATAGATGACATATATAGATATATTTCCATATCACATATCCAGCACATAAGTTTCATATCACATCAGTTTCATCCATACACATTGTTCATACATAAGCAAGTTCCATCCATACACATTGTTCCATCCATATATATATTACAATGCAAAGTTTCATGAAGATAGCAAGTTCCATCATAGCAAGCTAGATACAATGCAAAGTTTCATCAAAGGAAAAGCAAGCACTCCATCATAGCAAGCTAGCTTCCATGAAGTGAATGAAATCTGCAAAATGGTAAATAAGAAAGTTAGAAATAGGTGACTAGAACAAGAAGAAGACTAGAACAAGAAGTATAAACTGGATCATTTATAAGCTAACCTAGGAGCTACTCAGGTAAATTGGGTCATTTTAGAGCTAACTTGGATAAACTGGATCATTTATAAGCTAACCTAGGTAAGATGGGGCATTTTGGAGCTAACCTAGGTGAAATGGGTCATTTTGGAGCTAACCTAGGTGAAATGGGTCATTTTAAAGCTAACGTAGGTAAAATGGATCATTGAGGAGCTAATCTACGTAAAATGGGTCATTTTAGAGCTAATTTAGTTGAAATGGATCTTTTTGAGCTAACTTAGGTGAAATGGATCATTTAAGAGCTAATTTAGGTGAAATGGATCGTTTTTTAGCTCACTTAGGTCAAATGGATCGTTTATGAGCTAAATTAGTTGAAATGGATCGTTTATGAGATAACCTAGGTAAGATGGGTCATTTTGGAGTTAACCTAGGTGAAATGGGCCATTTTAAAGCTAATGTAGGTAAAATGGATCATTTAGGAGCCAATCTAGGTAAAATGGGTCATTTTTGAGCTAACTTGGATGAACTGCATCATTTATAAGCTAACCTAGGTAAAATGGGTCATTTTGGAGGAAAATAAGCTAACTCTAGGTCATTATGGTAAGCATATTGGAGGAAATAAAGCTAAGTCTAGGTCTTTATGCATTTGTTAAGCAAAACACTAGAGAAACTTACCGTGATCAGGGAGGTGTAGGAGCGGGGTGGCTAGTGCCGCTACCTGGAGAAGGATCGTGCGATGCGTTTCTGGAGTTAAGCTGCACCAAAGATCATTTCCAATGTCTCGTTAGCATTACGACACTCAAATGTTAAGACTACCAAGTAATGTCCATTCAAACTAAACTCACCGTGCTCCCAGGAGCAATCACTGGCATCGGCGGAGCAGGCTGACCGGACTTCTCGCACACAGACTGCACATTTGGTTTTCAGAACAGAGTCATACTAGTTAGTATGAGACTCAAATGTTAAGACTAGCAAGTAATCTGCAGAAGAAACTTACCACAAGGAGCTCGTACATGGCCCTTGCCTGCATGTCATTCCGTGCCCTCTCCTCCTCCATCATCTTTCTCGTCCTCTCCTCCATCTCCCGCTGCCTCTCCGCCGCCTCCGCCAGAAGTTTCTCTCTCAGTCTGTATAGCAGCCTGCAACACCACTCACATGACCATTTGTAATCATTGATGGAAGCGCACACAATGTAATGGAGAAAGATAACTGAGTATGTATCACTAACCTTGATGGCGATTTGCACTGGCCGTTCACGAGGCCTTATCTCAGGAGCGGAGCTCGACTGGCGCGCCTTGATCTCCGGGAGAGTGCTAGGACAACGGATAAGTCCATCTCCAATGGCTATGGAGCCATGGGACCTCCCGCCACCAGATATCATCACCAGCTCTGGATCAATGGGACCCTGGCTCGGGTTAAAGTCCTCCCCTTTCCTCGCCTTCCCCTCATCTCTATATCTCATGAGCTTGTTGTGGGAGGAGATGTTGGTGAAGTTGTTTGCATCATCGAGGTCAGACTGAGAGAAAGCCTTGACTTTCTTGAAAGAGCCAGTGTGGGCCATGGCATACAGGTCGTACACCTCTGGCACCTTATCCGCCTTATTGTAGCATGCCTGAAAGAGAGAAACAATGAAAATTAGTAATTAAAGGGCTCAAGCTAGCATGATGAATGAATTGCATGAATCATGAAGCAAACCACATACCCAGTTGCGCCCGAACTGATATAAGTTGGAGCTGCCTTGATGGTGTGGCACACCTTCCATTTGGGCACGTTTGTCCTTGGCCTGGTTGTGGAGGGCTAGCCATTCTTGTGAGCACCACTCATCGACCAACACCTCCCAACAATCCATCCGATCCGCACACCATCTCGGAGGCGCCTAAGTTTGCAAATAGAAACTTGAGCGCTACGGCTAAGAATTACTAAATGAAGGAACTTAAGTAGAAGGCCTTAAGAATTACCTTCATGTACTGCTCCTTACTCAGGAACTTATCGCGGCACGCCGGCTTGGTCTTCTTGATACCACGCAAGGCGTAGTAGTCTCGAACAGCCTGCACCCGAGCCTCGTGCCGTAAGTTCTGGAGTAGGCGCTTGCAGATGTTCTGGATAACATTTGCGTTGTCCTCCTCGTATCCCTCCTCACACCTGTAGAATGTCTGCAATCAAATGAGACAATATTGATTAGTACAATTAATAACTAGCTAGTTGAAGATTTTGAAATGTGTAAAGGAGAAATTACCCAGAACGTCCTGATCACCATGTCTGCCCTCGTGTCGCACACGACACCGTCGATAATGACATCCGGCGGGGCCGGGGCAGCCACGTAGTGCTCCCAGCTCAACCCAAGCTCTGGAAGCTGACCCTCACCAGGCAACGTGACAAACCCCGGGAAGTTTTGCCGGCAAAGAACTCCAAGGACGGAGTTGGGCCGGCGGACACTATGATGGTGGTCCCAACCCCTGCAGCATGACAAGGCCAACGCATTAGTTATTTGAAGAAACGTGAATGCAGAAGGTACAAAAATATTAAATGCACTTATGTACCTCTCCCCATCAGGGAAGATGAACCACCTCTGCTCGCGGGTCGCCGGCACGGACGGGAGCCGTGTAGCACCACGCTGGTAGACGGTGCCACCCTCCTCCTCAAGATCAGTCGGCTCCCCGCCATCATCAGCATGGCCACTCGGCTCCTCGGGCTGATCCGGCCAGGTACCCCATCCGGACGTGTGCTCCTCCGGGGTCTCGTGGGCCGAACTCTCGTGGGTCGAAGGCCAGTCGACCCGAGGCTCGTGGGCCCAAGACCCGTGGACCGGAGGCTCGTGGACCGGAGTCCGTGTAGCCTCCTCCTCGGACGAGTCCACCCTAGCAGTCACGTGCTCGGGTGAAACAGCTGGGGGTGGCGGCGAGGAAGGCGCCGTAGCAGTCACCCTACCTCCTCTCCCGCGACCACGTGCCCCACCTCCTCTCTTCCTACCTCGTCCCCTGCTGGGCACCGCGGTCGACGAAGAAGGGC
>NC_057799.1:224686817-224691049 GCF_018294505.1 Triticum aestivum
AGGAAGTGAGTAACGGGCGGGGGGGTACCTGCCGTTAGTCAAGTGCCCTCTTTGCCGTCCGCCAGCCTTTGTCGTCCGCCTTTTTGCCTCTTTGCCGTCTGCTAGCGGACGGCAAAGAGGTGGGCCGTTAAGATTTTTTCAAACGAGCGGGGGGTGGGGGCCACCTCACTCTTTGCCGTCTGCCAGCGGACAGCAAAGATTCTTTGCAGTCTGCTGGCAGACGGCAAAGAGTTGGCAGATGGCAAAGAGCTTCTTTGCCGTCAGCCTTTTCTTTGCCGTCTGCTTTTGGGTAGCTGATGGCAAAGAGCTTCTTTGCCGTCAGCTAGCAGACGGCAAAGATCTGGCAGATGGCAAATTAGCTGATTCCAGTAGTGATGCTTGGCGGGGCAGAGGAGGCAAGGACGCAAGACCACCAGAGTAGCGCCAAGCCAAAGGCGCGAGGAGCAAAGGGACAAGGTAGGCTTTCCCCGGCAAGAGCCTTGCCGGGGCAGCTTACGTAGCCCCGGCAAGGGCCCTTGCCGGGGCAACTTGCCCAACACCAGCGAGGCCGCCACCCTTGAGCCTAAGAGTTCCAACACCATCAACGACATTGGAACCAAGACTCGGGAGGCGCCTGCATGGTGGCATGCAAATCTTTGTGAAGACAAAGGGCCTGCGAGGCCTAGATAGGAACCAGAAAACAAGACAACAGCGAGGCTCCTTGCCGAGGATGCCCACGAGGCCCCGGCACGGCTCCTGCCGAAGATACCCACGAGGCCCCGGCAAGACTCTTGCCGAGGGCGCCCGCAAGGCCCCGGCAAGACCCTTGCCGGGAATATCAGCAAGACCGCGGCAAGGCCTTGCCGCCCCGCCACCACCCCAGCTGTAACGCCCACGATGCGGCTATATCTCCCATGTGTCGAGGCACGACTTAGAGGCATAACCGCATTGTGGTTTTGTCGCAAGAAGGGTCATCTTCACACAATCCCATGTAATGAACAAGAATGGGATAATAAGAGTTGGCTTACAATCGCCACTTCACACAATACATAAATATAATCCATACATCATCCAAAATACACACATAGACCGACTACGGTCAAATCCAAATGAAAATAAGATAACCCCAAATGCTAGATCCCCGATCGTCCCAACTGGGCTCCACTACTGGTCATCGGGAAAAGAAACATAGTAACGACCACGTTCCTCGTCGAACTCCCACTTGAGATCGACGCCATCATCTGCACTGGCATCGTCGGCACCTGCATCTGTTTTGGTAGAATCTGTGAGTCACGGGGACTCAGCAATCTCACACCCGCGAGATCAAGACTATTTAAGCTTGTAGGAAAAGATGGTGCAGAGACGTCGAGATGCAGCGGCAAAAGCATATATGGTGGCTGACTTGCGCAAATGAGAGCGAGAAGAGAAGCAATGCAATGGTCGAGAAGCTAGGAGTGATCAAGAAGTGATCCTGAACTCCTACTTATGTTCATGCATAACTCAAACCATGTTCACTTCCCGGACTCCGCCGAGAAGAGACCATCACGGCTACACACACGGTTGATGTATTTTAATTAAGTCAAGTGACAAGTTCTCTACAACCGGACATTAACAAATTCTCATCTGCCTCATAACCGCGGGCACGGCTTTCGAAAGATATTACCCTGCTGGGGTGTCCCAACTTAGCCCATCATAAGCTCTCACGGTCAACGAAGGATAAACCTTCTCCCCGGAAGATCCGATCAGTCTCGGAATCCCGGTTTACAACACATTTCGACAATGGTAAAACAAGACCAGCAAAGCCACCCGAATGTGCCGACAAATCCTGATAGGAGCTGCACATATCTCGTTCTCAGGGCACACCGGATGGGCAAGACGTCGGGTTGGCATAGACCCTGGTTGCCTAGGGGGCGCCGGACATCGCCCAGTTTGGGCCAGCACTCGAAGGAGCACTGGTCCGGGGGTTTAAATAAAGATGACCCTCGGGCTCGCGAAAACCCGGGGGAAAAAGGCTTAGGTGGAAAATGGTAAAACCAAGGTTGGGCCTTGCTGGAGGAGTTTTATTCAAGGCGAACTGTCAAGGGGGTCCCATAAATCACCCAACCGCGTAAGGAACGCAAACTCAAGGAACATAATCCCGGTATAACGGAAACTAGGGCGGCAAGAGTGGAACAAAACACCAGGCATAAGGCCGAGCCTTCCACCCTTTACCAAATATATGGATGCATTAATTAAATAAGAGGTATTGTGATATCCCAAAATATCCATGTATCAACATGGAACCAACTTCAACTTCACCTGCAACTAGCAACGCTATAAGAGGGGCTGAGAAAAAGCGGTAACTTAGCCAAACAACGGTTTGCTAGGAAAGGATGGTTAGAGGCTTGACATGTCAATATGGGAGGCATGATATAGCAAGTGGTAGGTAGCGCAGCATGGCAATAGAGCGAACAACTAGCAAAGCAAAGATAGAAGTGATTTCGAGGGTATGGTCATCTTGCGTGCAAGGTTCTCAGAGTTGTCGAAAGCTTGATCCTCGTAAGCGTACTCAACAGGTTCCTCATTCACGAACTCGTCTCCCGGCTCTACCCAACACAAGAACACAAGCAATGGAACCACAATCAATCACGGGGAATGCACAAGCAACATGATGCAATACATGAATGATATGCAAGATATGATATGCGATGCATATGCGTGCTCCGGAAGGGAAATGATGAACAAGGCAGTAACTTGGCAAACCAAGCATGCCACTGGAAAGGTGAGATGATTTCGGTCGAAATCGATATAAAGATCACCGGAAACGGATGCACGGTTTGCAAATGGCAAGCAAAACAAGAATGACACGAATCTGCGATTAACAGCATGATAGCACTTAGAATGCAACAAGTAACAATGCTACAGCACTCCAACATAGCAACAAAGCATATGTCAGTAATCTACAGGAGATGCTTGACAAAAGATGAACACGGAGCTACGGCTAGATCACAACATAACAGGTTCAAACAAGCATGGCAAAAGTACAAAAGGTATCAGGTTCACAGACTTGGTGAAATTACTGGACATGCCTGAAACAGCATCAGGTAGCAATGTTCAGAGCATGAAATCAACATGCTACAGGAACTTAACATGGCAAAACAAGGCATGGCATTATTCTACTAAATGCATATGACAAAAGTCCCTTACTGACCATAAGCCAAAAAGGACCAGAAGATATGATGGCAACCATGTAAACATAGCAAGTTCCGTTAACAGGTTTCAGTCTTAGCAGAAAACAGAGCATGGCAGAAACAGACATTAAGAGGGAATCTTGGTGAGCTTGATTCAGTCACCACAAAGCGATGCATGATGAAACAATTATACCTACAGCAAGATGGCATGTTTATGAAGCTATCCATGGCAAGAGAAAATACATATCATGTATGAAACAACTACAACAAGCTTGGCAAAATTGAATATCATGATAAGAATCTGCCAGGAATATTTTATAGCAAAAGTAGAGCAAGATTGAGTCATGCTAGGGCACTCCATAATTGCAAAACAGGGCATGAATGGATCAACTACAACAATATCTACAAAACATCCTTACTGAACATCTCCAAAAGGAGCATGGATCTCTCTGTAGCCACATGAATACATAGCAACAAAATAACAGCAGTCACAGACTTGGTAAAATCACCAAGTCCCTGAAATCATAAACATTACGGAGCCTAGTTTGCATGCTTGTGCTAGTCACCACAGAGATCACAAAAATACATGGAATACACCTCTGTAAAGATGGCATGGCATACAACAAAACACATGTAGATCTCATGCCCATAATATGCACAGATTAAATGCAACAAAAATAACAAATCCTCAAGTTCTGATAAGTAACAGCAGATAACAGCAACTAGCACTCTTGCACCAGAGATTTGGGCATCAAGATGGACTCAAATGAACATGGTGCAATGGAAGAAAATGAAGAGCATCTCGAGACGAACATTTCTATATATTACATGCACGAAACGGAGCTATTTGCAGAGAGTTATGATGTGATGAACATGAGTATGTATTGTATAATTCTCAGGACTTGGGATTTTTCGGGAGAGGAGAAGAAAAGTCAACCTTCGGGTTGACCCGATCTGGATTGGGCTAGGGTTCGCCGGAGCTGACGCGGCTGCCGGCGACGGAGGGCGATGGCGGCGAGGGAGGAGACGGCGGGGCCGGCGCGGGAGGACGGCGGTCAGGGAGGCGGCGACGGGCGCGGGGCA